>NC_081180.1:52584476-52809857 GCF_029867415.1 Vicia villosa
TAAGTGCACTTTCGAAATACACGAGATTTATTCAAAATTTAATAAATAAATGACAAAATTTAAGATTAGTATTTATATCTTAATCAAATTTGTATAATGTTAAATGTATTCCTTCTTTTAGGCCATCATCATATTTTTGTTTAAGACCATCATCAAATCCATATTTCAATATAATAGTATTATAATGAACATTTCAATAACACTTCAGGAAAAACTAAACAAGAATAATACCTCATAGAGAGACCTTCCAGAGCCAAAGATAAAATCAATGGAGCCCTGAATATAGCAATTATTGAAGTAGTGGATACCTTTGTGATCAAATAGAGTATCTTGAATTCCACTAAATGTGCAATTGTAAAATGCGGCTTTGTTTCCAGAAATGCGAAGTGCAACTGCCGATTCTATCTCTGACTTAAAATATGATGCCGTATTCTATTTTGAAAAGCAATTTAATTACATGAGTAACTATTTTTATCATTTTTTATTGAACTTTGAAATTATAATTTTGTTACACCATCTTCTTTTTTTACAATGTACTCCTTAACAGTAACTAAAACAAATCAACATGAAATATAATAGTATAGTAAATTTAAAAAACTAACATGAAATATGATAGTATAATATAATTTAAAAAACTATATGCATTGTTTGGATTAATGAGTTTAACTTAGTACCTCAAATTTAAGGTTGATGGCTATAAAATAATCCGCACTCACTGCAACAGTTGCACTATTAAAAGTTTCCAACTTTTGTCCATCATTTCCTATGGTACTTGAAGAATCACTCCATATAATTGTTGGAGGAATTATATCTCCTAAAAATGTTATGAAAGGATATGCTTTGGAGATCACAATTTTCTCCCTGAAACATCACAAGTCATATAATTCATGATAGCAATCAAACATCACAATGTTTTAAACTATTTAACTAAATACTAAAATAATTGAAAGATAAAATGAAAAAAAAAGTAATAAATTGAGTTATAGTGAGATTATATTACCAATAAACACCGGTTGCAATGGTTAAATAACTCTTCTAGTATTTTGTGGTGGAATGCTATTGAGAGCTTCTGTAATAGTCAATAGTCGTAAAAGCAGCACCACTGTGTAGATCAACTCTTATTCTCTTCTTGTTACTCTCAGCTTGTCTGTGTTTTAAATCAATACCTTGTTGATAGGTAGCACTCACATTCATGAAGAAACATATCAAAATGCATGTAACTAGAAAAAAGAGAGCTTGAAGCTTGGTTTCTGTAACCATGGTGAAAGAAGTTGTTGAAATATGATAAAGAGTGTAATGCTACGTTACATGTTAAATGTTTACCAACATGATTAACTTAAAAGTGGAAACAAAATTTGAAAAAGTCCTTAGTACCTCTTATTGTTTTGTTTTATAAATTGATTTTCTCTTTTAGTTTAGTTTTCTATTATAACTAACATCCAATATTATATAGAAAGATGCCTATTGCTAATTAAGTTTTCACAATTTCTCCGTTTTTTGGATCAATAACGATAGAAAAAGGTAGTGTATTAAGGTGAAGTTTCAAAATGCATGCACAATTTGAAATTGTGTAATGGGAGGTTTTGTTTACCATGAGACTCCCACATTGATTTGAAGTGTATTTGTTGTAGTGTTTATATACCAATCACACGCTTGGGTTAATTACTTGAAAATAAATTAAATAAAGGCAATTTCTTTATGCACCCATATATGGTGGAAAACACTCCTAATATTCCCAAAACACCATGAACCAGTTTTAGATATGCATATCCGAAATATGCTCTGAGTGATTCATTTTTTTCAAAACAATGATATCATTATTTTAAAACCTCCTATTATTCGACAAAATGTAATGGAAAATAAAAAATACGTAAACTAGAATAAAATACGGATATCGTAATATGGAAATACTTGTTCGGATGAGTGCATAAGGACAAAATATGGAAATCCGATATCACGAGTAGTTTGCTCTGGCATCCATAGTATCTTCCCATCCTTTAGGGAGAACAAGATTATCCATGAAGGTGTTAGAAAAGATAACCCTCGAGTATTCTCCCCATGGTCTCCCTAGATAAGCTCGGCCACTGCCTTTTACGATGCTATTTTTAAATGAAAATCCGCTATCTAAAGACGAAATTGAACGTTTCTGAGCTGTGATTGCGGTCACTTTGTTGGCTATGGAATTTAGAATGCAGCTTTGCATGCCAATTGAATTAAAATTTATTAACCCAAATGAATCGGGCGGGAAATTTTATGTTAATGTTATCTATTATTTTAAGGATCAACTCTTTTCTCTATACATATTTTTCTAAGTGCACTTTCGAAATACACGAGATTTATTCAAAATTTAATAAATAAATGACAAAATTTAAGATTAGTATTTATATCTTAAACAAATTTGTAGAATGTTAAATGTATTCCTTCTTTTAGGCCATCATCATATTTTTGTTTAAGACCATCATCAAATCCATATTTCAATATAATAGTAATATAATGAACATTTCAATAACACTTTAGGGAAAATTAAACAAGAATAACACCTCATAGAGAGACCTTCCAGAGCCATAGATAAAATCAACGGAGCCCTGAATATAGCAATTATTGAAGTAGTGGATACCTTTGTGATCATATAGAGTATCTTGAAGTCCACTAAATGTGCAATTGTAAAATGCGGCTTTGTTTCCAGAAATGCGAAGTGCAACTGCCGGTTCTATCTCTGACTTAAAATATGATGCGGTATTCTATTTTGAAAAGCAATTTAATTACATGAGTAACTATTTTTATCATTTTTTATTGAACTTTTAAATTATAATTTTGTTACACCATCTTCTTTTTTTTACAAAGTACTCCTTAACCGTAACTAAAACAAATCAACATGAAATATAATAGTATAGTAAATTTAAAAAACAAACATGAAATATGATAGTATAATACAATTTAAAAAACTATATGCATTGTTTGGATTAATGAGTTTAACTTAGTACCTCAAATTTAAGGTTGATGGGGCTATAAAATAATCCGCACTCACTGCAACAGTTGCACTAATAAAAGTTTCCAACTTTTGTCCATCATTTCCTATGGTACTTGAAGAATCACTCCATATAATTGTTGGAGGAATTATATCTCCTAAAAATGTTATGAAAGGATATGCTTTGGAGATCACAATTTTCTCCCTGAAACATCTCAAGTCATATAATTCATGATAGCAATCAAACATCACAATATTTTAAACTATTTCACTAAATACTAAAATAATTAAAAGATAAAATGAAAAAAAAGTAATAAATTGAGTTATAGTGAGATTATATTACCAATAAACACCGGTTGCAATGGATAAAATAACTCTTCTAGTATTTTGTGGTGGAATGCTATTGAGAACTTCTGTAATAATCAATAGTCGTAAAAGCAGCACCACTGTGTAGATCAACTCTTATTCTCTTCTTGTTACTCTCAGCTTGTCTGTGTTTTAAATCAATACCTTGTTGATAGGTAGCACATACATTCATGAAGAAACAAATCAATATGCATGTAACTAGAAAAAAGAGAGCTTGAAGCTAGGTTTCTGTAACCATGGTGAAAGAAGTTGTTGAAATATGATAAAGAGTGTAACGCTACGTTACATGTTAAATGTTTACCAACATGATTAACTTAAAAGTGGAAACAAAATTTGAAAAAGTCCTTAGTACCTCTTATTGTTTTGTTTTATAAATTGATTTTCTCTTTTTGTTTAGTTTTCTTTTATAACTAACATCCAATATTATATAGAAAGATGCCTATTGCTAATTAAGTTTTCACAATTTCTCCATTTTTTGGATCAATAACGATAGAAAAAGGTAGTGTATTAAGGCGATGTTTCAAAATGCATGCACAATTTGAAATTGTGTAATGGGAGGTGTTGTTTACCATGAGACTCCCACATTGATTTGAAGTGTATTTGTTGTAGTGTTTATATACCAATCACACGCTTGGGTTAATTACTTGAAAATAAATTAAATAAAGGAAATTTCTTTATGCACCCATATATGGTGGAAAACACTCCTAATATTCCCAAAACACCATGAACCAGTTTTAGATATGCATATCCGAAATATGCTCTGAGTGATTCATTTTTTTCAAAACAATGATATCATTATTTTAAAACCTCCTATTATTCGACAAAATGTAATGGAAAATAAAAAATACGTAAACTAGAATAAATTACCGATATCGTAATATGGAAATACTTGTTCGGATGAGTGCATAAGGACAAAATATGGAAATCCGATATCACGAGTAGTTTGCTCTGGCATCCATAGTATCTTCCTATCCTTTAGGGAGAACAAGATTATCCATGAAGGTGTTAGAAAAGATAACCCTCGAGTATTCTCCCCATGGTCTCCCTAGATAAGCTCGGCCACTGCCTTTTACGATGCTATTTTTAAATGAAATTCCGCTATCTAAAGACGAAATTGAACGTTTCTGAGCTGTGATTGCGGTCACTTTGTTGGCTATGGAATTTAGAATGCAACTTTGCATGCCAATTGAATTAAAATTTATTAACCCAAATGAATCGGGCGGGAATTTTTATGTTAATGTTATCTATTATTTTAAGGATCAACTCTTTTCTCTATACATATTTTTCTAAGTGCACTTTCGAAATACACGAGATTTATTCAAAATTTAATAAATAAATGACAAAATTTAAGATTAGTATTTATATCTTAAACAAATTTGTAGAATGTTAAATGTATTCCTTCTTTTAGGCCATCATCATATTTTTGTTTAAGACCATCATCAAATCCATATTTCAATATAATAGTAATATAATGAACATTTCAATAACACTTTAGGGAAAATTAAACAAGAATAACACCTCATAGAGAGACCTTCCAGAGCCAAAGATAAAATCAACGGAGCCCTGAATATAGCAATTATTGAAGTAGTGGATACCTTTGTGATCATATAGAGTATCTTGAAGTCCACTAAATGTGCAATTGTAAAATGCGGCTTTGTTTCCAGAAATGCGAAGTGCAACTGCCGGTTCTATCTCTGACTTAAAATATGATGCGGTATTCTATTTTGAAAAGCAATTTAATTACATGAGTAACTATTTTTATCATTTTTTATTGAACTTTTAAATTATAATTTTGTTACACCATCTTCTTTTTTTACAAAGTACTCCTTAACCGTAACTAAAACAAATCAACATGAAATATAATAGTATAGTAAATTTAAAAAACAAACATGAAATATGATAGTATAATACAATTTAAAAAACTATATGCATTGTTTGGATTAATGAGTTTAACTTAGTACCTCAAATTTAAGGTTGATGGGGCTATAAAATAATCCGCACTCACTGCAACAGTTGCACTAATAAAAGTTTCCAACTTTTGTCCATCATTTCCTATGGTACTTGAAGAATCACTCCATATAATTGTTGGAGGAATTATATCTCCTAAAAATGTTATGAAAGGATATGGTTTGGAGATCACAATTTTCTCCCTGAAACATCTCAAGTCATATAATTCATGATAGCAATCAAACATCACAATATTTTAAACTATTTCACTAAATACTAAAATAATTAAAAGATAAAATGAAAAAAAAGTAATAAATTGAGTTATAGTGAGATTATATTACCAATAAACACCGGTTGCAATGGATAAAATAACTCTTCTAGTATTTTGTGGTGGAATGCTATTGAGAACTTCTGTAATAATCAATAGTCGTAAAAGCAGCACCACTGTGTAGATCAACTCTTATTCTCTTCTTGTTACTCTCAGCTTGTCTGTGTTTTAAATCAATACCTT
Source organism: Vicia villosa (assembly GCF_029867415.1). NCBI lineage: Eukaryota > Viridiplantae > Streptophyta > Magnoliopsida > Fabales > Fabaceae > Vicia > Vicia villosa. Next base: position 52,590,269 of record NC_081180.1, read on the forward strand.
GTTGATAGGTAGCACATACATTCATGAAGAAACAAATCAATATGCATGTAACTAGAAAAAAGAGAGCTTGAAGCTAGGTTTCTGTAACCATGGTGAAAGAAGTTGTTGAAATATGATAAAGAGTGTAACGCTACGTTACATGTTAAATGTTTACCAACATGATTAACTTAAAAGTGGAAACAAAATTTGAAAAAGTCCTTAGTACCTCTTATTGTTTTGTTTTATAAATTGATTTTCTCTTTTTGTTTAGTTTTCTTTTATAACTAACATCCAATATTATATAGAAAGATGCCTATTGCTAATTAAGTTTTCACAATTTCTCCATTTTTTGGATCAATAACGATAGAAAAAGGTAGTGTATTAAGGCGATGTTTCAAAATGCATGCACAATTTGAAATTGTGTAATGGGAGGTGTTGTTTACCATGAGACTCCCACATTGATTTGAAGTGTATTTGTTGTAGTGTTTATATACCAATCACACGCTTGGGTTAATTACTTGAAAATAAATTAAATAAAGGAAATTTCTTTATGCACCCATATATGGTGGAAAACACTCCTAATATTCCCAAAACACCATGAACCAGTTTTAGATATGCATATCCGAAATATGCTCTGAGTGATTCATTTTTTTCAAAACAATGATATCATTATTTTAAAACCTCCTATTATTCGACAAAATGTAATGGAAAATAAAAAATACGTAAACTAGAATAAATTACCGATATCGTAATATGGAAATACTTGTTCGGATGAGTGCATAAGGACAAAATATGGAAATCCGATATCACGAGTAGTTTGCTCTGGCATCCATAGTATCTTCCTATCCTTTAGGGAGAACAAGATTATCCATGAAGGTGTTAGAAAAGATAACCCTCGAGTATTCTCCCCATGGTCTCCCTAGATAAGCTCGGCCACTGCCTTTTACGATGCTATTTTTAAATGAAATTCCGCTATCTAAAGACGAAATTGAACGTTTCTGAGCTGTGATTGCGGTCACTTTGTTGGCTATGGAATTTAGAATGCAGCTTTGCATGCCAATTGAATTAAAATTTATTAACCCAAATGAATCGGGCGGGAATTTTTATGTTAATGTTATCTATTATTTTAAGGATCAACTCTTTTCTCTATACATATTTTTCTAAGTGCACTTTCGAAATACACGAGATTTATTCAAAATTTAATAAATAAATGACAAAATTTAAGATTAGTATTTATATCTTAAACAAATTTGTAGAATGTTAAATGTATTCCTTCTTTTAGGCCATCATCATATTTTTGTTTAAGACCATCATCAAATCCATATTTCAATATAATAGTAATATAATGAACATTTCAATAACACTTTAGGGAAAATTAAACAAGAATAACACCTCATAGAGAGACCTTCCAGAGCCAAAGATAAAATCAACGGAGCCCTGAATATAGCAATTATTGAAGTAGTGGATACCTTTGTGATCATATAGAGTATCTTGAAGTCCACTAAACGTGCAATTGTAAAATGCGGCTTTGTTTCCAGAAATGCGAAGTGCAACTGCCGGTTCTATCTCTGACTTAAAATATGATGCCGTATTCTATTTTGAAAAGCAATTTAATTACATGAGTAACTATTTTTATCATTTTTTATTGAACTTTTAAATTATAATTTTGTTACACCATCTTCTTTTTTTACAAAGTACTCCTTAACCGTAACTAAAACAAATCAACATGAAATATAATAGTATAGTAAATTTAAAAAACTAACATGAAATATGATAGTATAATACAATTTAAAAAACTATATGCATTGTTTGGATTAATGAGTTTAACTTAGTACCTCAAATTTAAGGTTGATTGCTATGAAATAATCCGCACTCACTGCAACAGTTGCACTATTAAAAGTTTCCAACTTTTGTCCATCATTTACTATGGTACTTGAAGAATCATTCCATATAATTGTTGGAGGAATTAAATCTCCTAAAAATGTTATGAAAGGATATGCTTTGGAGATGACACTTTTCTCCCTGAAACATCACAAGTCATATAATTCATGATAGCAATAAAACATCACAATATTTTAAACTATTTAACTAAATACTAAAATATTTAAAAGATAAACTGAAAAAAAAGGTAATAAATTGAGTTATAGTGAGATTAGATTACCAATAAACACCGTTGCAATGGATAAAATAACTCTTCTAGTATTTTGTGGTGGAATGCTATTGAGAGCTTATGTAATAGTCAATAGTCGTAAAAGCAGCACCACCGTGTAGAACAACTCTTATTCTCATCTTGTTACTCTCAGCTTGTCTGTGTTTTAAATCAATACCTTGTTGATAGGTAGCACTAACATTCATGAAGAAACATATCAATATGTATGTAACTAGAACAAAGAGAGCTTGAAGCTTGGTTTCTATAACCATGGTGAAAGAAGTTGTTGAAATATGATAAAGAGAGTAATGTTGCGTTACATGTTATATGTTTACCAACATGATTGACTTAAAAGTGGAAACAAAATTTGAAAAAGTCCCTAGTACTTCTCTTTGTTTTGTTTTATAAATTGATTTTCTATTTTTGTTTAGTTTTCTATTATAACTAACATCCAATATTATATAGAAAGATGCCTATTGCTAATTAAGTTTTCACAATTTCTTCTGTTTTTCAGATCAATAACGATTGAAAAAGGTAGTGTATTAAGGTGAAGTTTCAAAATGCATGCACAATTTGAAATTGTGTAATGGAAGGTGTTCTTTACCATGAGACTCCCACATTGATTTGAAGTGTATTTTTTGTAGTGTTTATATATCAATCACACGCTTGGGTTAATTACTTGAAAATAAATTAAATAAATGCAATTTCTTTATGCACCCATATATGGTGGAAAATACTCCTAATATTCCCAAAACACCATGAACCAATTTTAGATATGCATATCCGAAATATGCTCTGAGTGATTCATTTTTTTCAAAACAATGATATCATTATGTTAAAACCTCCTATTATTCGACAAAATGTAATGGAAAATAAAAAATACGTAAACTAGAATAAAATACCGATATCGTGATATGGAAATACTTGTTCGGATGAGTGCATAATGTCAAAATATGGAAATCCAATATCACGAGTAGTTTGCTCTGCTATCCATAGTATCTTCCCATCCTTTAGGGAGAACAAGATTATCCATGAAGGTGTTAGAAAAGATAACCCTCGAGTACTCTCCCCATGGTCTCCCTAGATAAGCTTGGCCACATCCTTTTACGATGCTATTTTTAAATGAAAATCCGCTATCTAACGACGAAATTGAACGTTTCTGAGCTGTGATTGCGGTCACTTTGTTGGCTATGGAATTTAGAATGCAGCTTCTCATGCCAATTGAATTAAAATCTATCAACCCAAATGAATCGGGCGGGAATTTTTATGTTAATGTTATCTATTATTTTAAGGATCAACTCTTTTCTCTATACATATTTTTCTAAGTGCACTTTCGAAATACACGAGATTTATTCAAAATTTAATAAATAAATGACAAAATTTAAGATTAGTATTTATATCTTAATCAAATTTGTATAATGTTAAATGTATTCCTTCTTTTAGGCCATCATCATATTTTTGTTTAAGACCATCATCAAATCCATATTTCAATATAATAGTAATATAATGAACATTTCAATAACACTTCAGGAAAAACTAAACAAGAATAATACCTCATAGAGAGACCTTCCAGAGCCAAAGATAAAATCAATGGAGCCCTGAATATAGCAATTATTGAAGTAGTGGATACCTTTGTGATCATATAGAGTATCTTGAATTCCACTAAATGTGCAATTGTAAAATGCGGCTTTGTTTCCAGAAATGCGAAGTGCAACTGCCGATTCTATCTCTGACTTAAAATATGATGCCGTATTCTATTTTGAAAAGCAATTTAATTACATGAGTAATTATTTTTATCATTTTTTATTGAACTTTGAAATTATAATTTTGTTACACCATATTCTTTTTTTACAATGTACTCCTTAACAGTAACTAAAACAAATCAACATGAAATATAATAGTATAGTAAATTTAAAAAACTATCATGAAATATGATAGTATAATATAATTTAAAAAACTATATGCATTGTTTGGATTAATGAGTTTAACTTAGTACCTCAAATTTAAGGTTGATGGCTATAAAATAATCCGCACTCACTGCAACAGTTGCACTATTAAAAGTTTCCAACTTTTGTCCATCATTTCCTATGGTACTTGAAGAATCACTCCATATAATTGTTGGAGGAATTATATCTCCTAAAAATGTTATGAAAGGATATGCTTTGGAGATCACAATTTTCTCCCTGAAACATCACAAGTCATATAATTCATGATAGCAATCAAACATCACAATGTTTTAAACTATTTAACTAAATACTAAAATAATTAAAAGATAAAATGAAAAAAAAGTAATAAATTGAGTTATAGTGAGATTATATTACCAATAAACACCGGTTGCAATGGTTAAATAACTCTTCTAGTATTTTGTGGTGGAATGCTATTGAGAGCTTATGTAATAGTAAATAGTCGTAAAAGCAGCACCACTGTGTAGATCAACTCTTATTCTCTTCTTGTTACTCTCAGCTTGTCTGTGTTTTAAATCAATACCTTGTTGATAGGTAGCACTCACATTCATGAAGAAACATATCAATATGCATGTAACTAGAAAAAAGAGAGCTTGAAGCTTGGTTTCTGTAACCATGGTGAAAGAAGTTGTTGAAATATGATAAAGAGTGTAATGCTACGTTACATGTTAAATGTTTACCAACATGATTAACTTAAAAGTGGAAACAAAATTTGAAAAAGTCCTTAGTACCTCTTATTGTTTTGTTTTATAAATTGATTTTCTCTTTTAGTTTAGTTTTCTATTATAACTAACATCCAATATTATATAGAAAGATGTCTATTGCTAATTAAGTTTTCACAATTTCTCCGTTTTTTGGATCAATAACGATAGAAAAAGGTAGTGTATTAAGGTGAAGTTTCAAAATGCATGCACAATTTGAAATTGTGTAATGGTGTTGTTTACCATGAGACTCGCACGTTGATTTGAAGTGTATTTGTTGTAGTGTTTATATACCAATCACACGCTTGGGTTAATTACTTGAAAATAAATTAAATAAAGGCAATTTCTTTATGCACCCATATATGGTGGAAAACACTCCTAATATTCCCAAAACACCATGAACCAGTTTTAGATATGCATATCCGAAATATGCTCTGAGTGATTCATTTTTTTCAAAACAATGATATCATTATTTTAAAACCTCCTATTATTCGACAAAATGTAATGGAAAATAAAAAATACGTAAACTAGAATAAAATACCGATATCGTAATATGTAAATACTTGTTCGGATGAGTGCATGATGACAAAATATGGAAATCCGATATCACGAGTAGTTTGCTCTGGCATCCATAGTATCTTCCCATCCTTTAGGGAGAACAAGATTATCCATGAAGGCGTTAGAAAAAATAACCCTCGAGTATTCTCCCCATGGTCTCCCTAGATAAGCTCGGCCGCTGCCTTTTACGATGCTATTTTAAAATGAAAATCCGCTATCTAACGACGAAATTGAACGTTTCTGAGCTGTGATTGCGGTCACTTTGTTGGCTATGGAATTTAGAATGCAGCTCTGCATGTCAATTGAATTAAAAACTATAAACCCAAATGAATCGGCGGAAATTTTTATGTTATTGTTATCTACTATTTTCAGGAACAACTCTTTTCTCTATACATATTTTTCTAAGTGCACTTTCGAAATATACGAGATTTATTCACAAGTTAATAAATAAATGACAAAATTTAAGATTAGTATTTATATCTTAAACAAATTTGTAGAATGTTAAATGTATTCCTTCTTTTAGGCCATCATCATATTTTTGTTTAAGACCATCATCAAATCCATATTTCAATATAATAGTAGTATAATGAACATTTCAATAACACTTCAGGAAAAATTAAACAAGAATAATACCTCGTAGAGAGACCTTCCAGAGCCAGAGATAAAATCAACGGAGCCCAGAATATAACAATTATTGAAGTAGTGGATACCTTTGTGATCATATAGAGTATCTTGAAGTCCACTAAATGTGCAATTGTAAAATGCGGCTTTGTTTCCAGAAATGCGAAGTGCAACTGCCGGTTCTATCTCTGACTTAAAATATGATGCCATATTCTATTTTGAAAAGCAATTTAATTACATGAGTAACTATTTTTATCATTTTTTATTGAACTTTTAAATTATAATTTTGTTACACCATATTCTTTTTTTACAAAGTACTCCTTAACCGTAACTAAAACAAATCAACATGAAATATAATAGTATAGTAAATTTAAAAAACTAACATGAAATATGATAGTATAATACAATTTAAAAAACTATATGCATTGTTTGGATTAATGAGTTTAACTTAGTACCTCAAATTTAAGGTTGATTGCTATGAAATAATTCGCACTCACTGCAACAGTTGCACTATTAAAAGTTTCCATCTTTTGTCCATCATTTACTATGGTACTTGAAGAATCATTCCATATAATTGTTGGAGGAATTAAATCTCCTAAGAATGTTATGAAAGGATATGCTTTGGAGATCACAATTTTCTCCCTGAAACATCACAAGTCATATAATTCATGGTAGCAATCAAACATCACAATATTTTAAACTATTTAACTAAATACTAAAATATTTAAAAGATAAAATGAAGAAAAAAGTAATAAATTGAGTTATAGTGAGATTAGATTACCAATAAACACCGGTTGCAATTGATAAAATAAATCTTCTAGTATTTTGTGGTGGAATGCTATTGAGAGCTTATGTAATAGTCAATAGTCGTAAAAGCAGCACCACCGTGTAGAACAACTCTTATTCTCATCTTGTTACTCTCAGCTTGTCTGTGTTTTAAATCAATACCTTGTTGATAGGTATCACTAACATTCATGAAGAAACATATCAATATGTATGTAACTAGAACAAAGAGAGCTTGAAGCTTGGTTTCTATAACCATGGTGAAAGAAGTTGTTGAAATATGATAAAGAGAGTAATGTTGCGTTACATGTTAAATGTTTACCAACATGATTAACTTAAAAGTGGAAACAAAATTTGAAAAAGTCCCTAGTACTTCTCTTTGTTTTGTTTTATAAATTGATTTTCTCTTTTTGTTTAGTTTTCTATTATAACTAACATCCAATATTATATAGAAAGATGCCTATTGCTAATTAAGTTTTCACAATTTCTTCCGTTTTTCAGATCAATAACGATTGAAAAAGGTAGTGTATTAAGGTGAAGTTTTAAAATGCATGCACAATTTGAAATTGTGTAATGGAAGGTGTTGTTTACCATGAAACTCCCACATTGATTTGAAGTGTATTTGTTGTAGTGTTTATATACCAATCACACGCTTGGGTTAATTACTTGAAAATAAATTAAATAAATGCAATTTCTTTATGCACCCATATATGGTGGAAAATACCCCTAATATTCCCAAAACACCATGAACCAGTTTTAGATATGCATTTCCGAAATATGCTCTGAGTGATTCATTTTTTTTCAAAATAATGATATCATTATTTTAAAACCTCCTATTATTCGACAAAATGTAATGGAAAATAAATAATACGTAAACTAGAATAAAATAACGATATCGTAATATGGAAATACTTGTTCGGATGAGTGCATAATGACAAAATATGGAAATCCGATATCACGAGTATTTTGTGAAGGATAGAAAAACACTTAGAAAGGGGGGAGGGTTTGAATAAGTGTAGCTTTAAAACTTGTAAGATAAAAACAATTTGCACAATGATTTTTATCCTGGTTCGTTGTTAACTAAACTACTCCAGTCCACCCCCTTGGAGTGATTTACCTCACCTGAGGATTTAATCCACTAATCACACAAGATTACAATGGTTTTCCACTTAGACAACTTCTAAGTCTTCTAAAGTATACTGATCACAACCTGATCACTCTAGGAACAATCTGCTTAGATACCCTCTAAGACTTTCTAGAGTATACTGATCAACAACCTGATCACTCTAGTTCTTACAACTTAATATAAACAAATTCTTTTAAGAGTTACAATGCTTCTTATAAAGCTATTATCACAACTGTGATTTTCTCTTAAGTTTAAGATTAATCTCACTAAAGTATTACAAGAGCAATGTAGTGAGGTTGATGAAGTTTGAGAGCTTTTGATTTGAACAACGTTTCAGCGTTTTTGCATAAGAGTCTTGTATTCAGAATTCGTAACTTAGCTTCTCATCAGAACTTCATATTTATAGGCGTTTGAGAAGATAACCGTTGGGAGCATTTAATGCTTTGCGTATTCCGTACACCATTGCATTTAATGTTTCACTCTTTTGTCAACTACCTCGAGCCTTTCTTTCGCTGTGTCTACTGACGTTGCCTTTCATAGCTTTCAACGTTCCTTTTGTCAGTCAGCGTAGCCTGCCAGCTAGTACTTGCTTCTGATCTGATATTTGTGTGAACAACGTTTGAATATCATCAGAGTCAAATAGCTTGGTGCAGAGCATCTTCTTGTCTTCTGACCTTGAAGTGCTTCTGAGCGTGATACCATGAGAACTTCAGTGCTTCTGCTTCTGATCTCAAGTCCTTCTGATGCTTCCATAGACCCATGTTCTGATTCTGCTTGACCATCTTCTGATGTCTTGCCAGACCATGTTCTGATGTTGCATGCTGAACCTTCTGAGTCAGTGCTTCTTGCGCTGATTTTGTGCATACTCTTTATATAATTCCTGAAATGGAAATTGCATAGTATTAGAGTACCACATTATCTCATACAAAATTCATATACATTGTTATCATCAAAACTAAGAACATTGATCAGAACAAATCTTGTTCTCACAATCTCCCCCTTTTTGATGATGACAAAAACATACATAAATGATATGAATTTACGATCAGAATATCAGACGGCTAAAGACAAATTACACAGCTATAGCATAAGCATATAAACATAGTGTGTGAATATGTCTCCCCCTGAGATTAACAATCTCCCCCTGAGATAAATAATCTCCCCCGGAAATAAATACTGGAAGAAATTTGTAAATGAAGGACTTCCCTGAGTATTTTCCATTTCAGTTGAGACGATCACATATGCTTAGATCTTTAGAACATTCATAGCTTCTGATTCTTGCTTCCATAGGACAGCTTCAGAACTTGAATTTCTTCTTGAATCATTGCATGCTAGATTGTATCAGAACATTGTTGAATGTACCAGAGCATCATCAGAGCATCTCTACATCCTGAAATGTTACTGTTATACCCCAAAATTTGCCCGCATCTTTTTTAAGAAAACTTCAATCTGAAAATTAAGAGTTTCATATAAACATGGATTTTTATTTCAAATATCCTAAACATATGAAGTGCTTAAATTTCAGAATTTCTCTTACACAGTAACTTGGCTAACAGTGGAATTTATTCTTACGCAAACGCCAAATGCTGTTCATTACACCACAAATACTATTTATTTATTTTACAGATAAATAGTACTAACACAGTTCATGCAGGGTTAAATCTTTTTTTTTGCAGGCGCAAAAGCAGGAAACTCACACTGTACTGTACACGAACAGTCGGTTGACAGACAAACTGCAGACAGTACAATTCACAGTGATTTGTACAATCAATCAAATCAATCATTCACAATTCAAATTTCCAAGATTTTTGTGTTAGAAGTCTTCTGAATATCACATGATTAGCAGAAACTCAACACTGCACAAAAATCAGGTACGCTTAACTGCCTCCTATACAGACAGTCCCTAATCAGGGTTTTTTCTTGTTTTAACAGGAGCAACAAGTTTTGAGAGCTCAAATGGATTTCATATACATCCATACATCTCAAAGTACCATCATACAAATTTTCAAACTTCAATTCACTCAGACGCACCGTCAGCAGCTCAAACAGTCAACAGACGACCCGTTTGACCAAAAAAGTCAACTGACAGTCAAAAATGAAATTTTTTGTCAAAGTCCATATTTTGTCAAAGGATTCAACATTTGATCATTGGATGATCACAATTCATCAAGGAAAGATCAAAAATCAACAAAACCCTAAGATTCAAAATTAGGGTTTTTGCCTGAAAAGTCAACTCAACTTTGACTGATCATAACTCTCTCATCCTTCATCCAAAAAATGTCAACCAAAGCTCATTTTGAAGGAAATTCAATTATCTTTCAAATGCAATTGATCCCATGGTCATAGCATTCACCATTTGAAAAATATGGCCAAAGACATTACAGGTCATTTTCAAAGTCAACAAAAAGACACTTTTTTCAAATGGACACACAAGGAGAACCAAAAATCATTTTGACATGAGACCAAAGACATTGGTTAGAGGACTCTTTGAGGTTTCCAAAAAGTGCAAGATCTCCTTCATATGACAAAAATTGAAGGATTTACACCTTGTTGAAGTTGGCTAAATTTTGGGAAAATGCATGAAATCAACATTGCTCAAAAATGTTTTTTTTCCAAAAGATGCCAAGTTTTTATGGTCCAAACATCTTTGCCATGTTACTATGGGCCTCCCACGACCAAGACAAAGCCCACATCTATATTATCCATTTTTGACATGATTTTATCTTATTTTAAGATTAAAATCAAAAGAAAATTGCATGGATAATTGGTGACTTGGTCTCCAAGTATGACTCACCTCCAAAATCTTCAATTTTCTGCAGAAGATTGATGCCCAAGACAAGAGCATTGAATGGAGTCAAGGCTTGGTCAAAAATTCAAAGTTTTTTAATATTAAAGAACCAAACTTTCAACAAAGACAACTATAGCTTATTGCTTCACTTCCAAGCAGCCTTTTGGCTATAAAAGGAGTAGCATACTTCAGCAACAAGAGAGACACGAAGAGACACGAGATCATAGCAAGAGTATAGCAAAGAAACCTCTAAAAATTCTCAAAATTCTCCATACTTTGTAACTTTCGAATTATATATTTCAATCACTATCAATACAAACCAATTGCTCTAATCATCTCCTGGCACTTCATATAGTAAGTTAGAAGCAATAACCATGGCTATATACTCATAGAACTCGTGTTTAAAGAATAACATATTCATGCATATTATCAACTTGTGATATCTAAACTATAAGCTTATTTAAACATAATCTAATGCCTTTGCCATCCCTTTGAGATCATATGGGGTAGATCTAACGTTTAACATGTGAGTTTAAAGCCCTGAATCGTGGGGTGCCATGGTTGAAGCTCAAAGCTTCAACCTCTTCGTGTTCATACTTAACGTGGTCAAATGAGAAAACTAACCTCACCATTGGACTCAGGAGGTCATCTTTAGTAGATCTGGGCCCTTGTGGTTTTTATTTTCATGCGTTTTTGTAGGTTTCAAAAATCCAGAAATTCGAAGGTGAAATCCGCAGGTAAAATTGCAGGTAAGCTCGCAGCTAAATCCGCAGGTAACTTGGAGAAGATGATGAATAGTGTAGTTGAATGTTTGACTGCACGCGTGGACAAATCTTGCTTCTCCATTGGCCAGCTTTGGCGCGTGTGGACCCCATCAAGAGTTTGAATTCATTTTGAATTCAGTGCATGCAGTCTTATCATTATGTCATGTTCTCTTCAATCTGGGCCATAGATCTTCATTAAAAATGAATCCAACACACCATAACACACAACCACACCATGCACCTTCATCTGACTTCCACACCAGATTAGTATCCTTTTTAATTTTCTATTTTATTTTATTTTTATTTGCAAAAATAATTAAAAATAGTTAAAAAATCCCAAAAAATTCACAAAAAATATTTTAAACTTCTAAAATAATATATTATTTTATGAAACAAAAATATTTTATTTTTTCTTCAAAATTTCAATATTTTTCATAATTAATTAGTATGTATTTATATATTTGCTTATTAATTATTCTAACCAATCAAAAAATCATAAAAAAAATTGTTCTTTGTGTTAAATATTGTTTATATATCATAAACTAATTTTGTACATATTTAGGATAATTTTCTCTTTAAGCTTTAATTATTTGTGTAATTATTTATATAATTATGTTTTAATTAACTTAAAAAATCCAAAAACAATTTCAAAAATTACAAAAAAATCAGTTTTGTTCTAAAATTAATTAACAAACATTTTGTACATATTCTAAACTTATTTTCTAAGTTTGATCATTTTTTCATCTTTTCTTTATTTTAAAATTAATTAATCATGCATTAATTATATTTAAAATAAATCACAAAAATACAAAAATATGCCTTTTATTTCTTGCAATTTAAAATTCCTAGATAAATGTATAGGATGTCAAATTCATGTAAATAGGCTAGTTTACATTTCCCGCACAATCGATGTAATAGCGTAGATTTACTTTCTGCACTTTACATTTCCGCATTTTAATTTCCAGCACCCATATAAACTGCGTGTATGTCAAAGATAAAACTGAACCGTCAGATCACTAACTTCAAAGATAAATATCTGAATTCAATCACAATCACATTTGCACCTCCTAGGGTAACCCCTTTTCACTCTTTTCAAAATCAAAGTTACATTTCTACTGTTTCGAGTACAAAATCGAACTTTTTGTTTATATCCGACGAATGGATAGATTTTTAAAGGGAACAAGGATAAAGACCTCCTAACTCAGGGTAGACCTCCTAGTTTGCTTACTCAAAAATCAAAACAAACAAAATTCTCATACACTGTTGTTTTTCAAAACAAATTTTCCAAAAGACAATATTTTGTATACATCCAAACACGGATCATTACAAAATTAACGTTCTTTTCAAAACATCTTTCGAAAGATTAACAAGCATTTGTATATATCCGCACAAGGATCATTACAAATTCTATTTGCAAAGGTATTTCAAAAACACAGGTAAAGCATTCCGAATCAATTGAAAAGTAAAGCAAATGAGCTAAGCAAACTAAAGAGCCCATGGATAACCATGGATACAAAGGGTGCTAACACCTTCCCTTTGTATAACCTACCCCCTTACCCAGAATCTCTCAAAGGTCTTTTTTCTGTTTCTTTTATAAACCTTTCCTTCATTGGATAAAATAAAAGGTCGGTGGCGACTCTGTAAACTTTTTTTCAAAAAGTGACGCGAAAGCGTCCGATCGACAAAAAAAGGAGTCAGTTCACGTATCCCACCCACGGGAGGGGTATGGCCCGAAAGGACGGTCCACAGAACTGGCGACTCTGCTGGGGAATACAAATTCAAAATGTTTTCAAAAGGGGTTACCTTTAGAGTATAGATCATTTCGATGTTTTCAATTGTTTGATCTGATTGCTTTACTTTTCACAGGTTTGCTTGGGTACTTTGCTTGTGTGAAAGATTCTAACCCGAATCTCGAGATACCTTAAGTATATGACAATAGACCAAGGAAACTGTACGGCATGTACCGATACGGTTGATCTGGTAGTCATCGTTAGTGTGATACTTTGGTTTATACTGATGTCCCTTGAAAGCGATCAAGGAGTATATTAGGCTTCCGAAGTGTCATTAACACTAATTTGTCTTAGAACCTTTTAGTTGAACTTGACTTGTGGCCTATTAAGTGGCTAGCTTTGAAATTGATCGAAGCTAGTTATCCTCGAGGAATATTCTTGATCGGCCGTCCGAGCGCCGTATTGAGATGTTGTCTCCAAGGATCATAGAACCCGAATTAGTGTGATACTTTGGTTTAATCCGAGATCAATTACCTTTCACTGGTTTACATTGCTGCTGCTTTACATGCAAAAGTCAGAAATCAAATCCAATTGGGAAACAAAGAGTGTCCCTTGAAAGCGATCAAGGAGTATATTAGGCTTCCGAAGTGTCATTAACACTAATTTGTCTTAGAACCTTTTAGTTGAACTTGACTTGTGGGAGAATACCTATTAAGTGGCTAGCTTTGAAATTGATCGAAGCTAGTTATCCTCGAGGAATATTCTTGATCGGCCGTCCGAGCGCCGTATTGAGATGTTGTCTCCAAGGATCATAGAACCCGAATGCTATTCTAGGACAGGTTTTCAACCAACTCAACTTCAGAGGGGAGGGTATCACCTATCAACCTCATGCAAGCCTTTAAACCTAAGTCAGAAGAGATGGAATCTGAGGCAAGCATCAAGAATCTCGAAGTACAGAATGCCCAAGTTCAAGTGGCAATTCTGGAACTGGCAAAGGGGCAACAAGAGCTGAAAGCCCTGATACTCAAGAAGAAGAAGAAGCCCAAAGAATCTGCAGGCTTGAGTCACCTGAGAAGGAAGATCAAGATCCCTGTCAAAAAGATCAAAAAGCCACCAATCCCTGAAATAGTCGGTGATGGTGAACAAGAAGATAATCAAAGCAACCAGGGTTCTGCTAAACCCTCTCTCTCTTCAAATGAAGAAGAAGATCATTCTGGAGACGAACAGGATGATGACAAATACCAACAGTTGGAGGATCGTATGAAAGCTATGGAAATACAAAAAATACCTGGCTTAGATTTCAATGATCTGGGACTCGTGTCGGATGTTGTCATCCCTCCAAAATTCAAAGTTCCAACCTTTGCAAAGTATGATGGAGTTTCTTGTCCAAAACTACATTTGAGATCTTATGTGAGGAAGATACAACCTCATACAACAGATAACAAATTGTGGATTCACTTTTTCCAAGAAAGTCTGTCAGGTACACAACTCGAATGGTACTACCAGCTAGAAAATACCAAGGTTCATACTTGGGAAGAATTAGCTGCTGCTTTTTACAAACAGTACCAATACAATGCTGATCTTACACCCACTCGTACTCAATTGCGAGGCATGTCTATGGGACCAAAAGAAAGTTTCAAAGAGTATGCACAAAAGTGGAGAGATATGGCTGGAAGGGTTCAACCACCCTTATCTGATCGCGAACTAGTCGACATGTTCATGGGCACTTTAACTGGCCCATTCTATAGCCATCTGCTGGGAAGTTCATCATCAGGTTTCACTGACCTAATACTGACCGGAGAACGTGTCGAAAGTGGCATTCGAAATGGAAAAATTCAAGTAGGATCCTCCTCTGGTACTACAAAAAAGCCCATCAGAAATGAGGTCAATACAGCGCAAATTCAGACAAGTCACAAAAGTGATCAGCATCAATCTGTAGGGGCAGTTATGATCTCCGCATCTGCACCTCAAAAAGATCAACAGCCAAAATATACGCATCGACCAGATGCACCAAGAAGAACTTTCACCAAAATCAACATGCCAATCTCTCAGGCATTGCAGCACTTGCTTAAAGCGGATCTGATCACATTAAGAGGTCCTCCGAAGAATGTCAATACTTCTTCTCTGAATTATCGCCCTGATGCAACATGTGCCTATCATTCAAACTGTCCAGGACATGACGCAGATCACTGCTGGGCCCTGAAAAACAAAATCCAAGACATGATAGATGCTGGGGAAATTGAATTCGATCCTCCAGAAACTCCAAATGTCATCACAGCACCTATGCCAAAGCATGACAAAACTGTTAATGCTATCATAGACACAGTTTACATTTATGATGTGAACGAAGTATCAATTCCACTCCTCGAAGTCAAAAGAAAGTTCATCCAAGCTGGTTACTTTCCAGGTTGTGATCCCGACTGCTTTTATTGCTCACGCCAACCCAATGGTTGTGAAAATCTAAAGATGGGAATTCAAAAATACATGGATCGCCGTATCATTATGTTTGAGAGGCTCCCTTCTATGGACATGTTGGGCAAAGTCTTTGCCAACGGGATAAGAATGGAAGACGTCTCAGTGATCTCCAGCTTACCATTCAAAATCTCTACCAAGGCTCCATTCAAACTTTCTGCTACACTCAAAGTGGCATCAGTAGTCATTGCTAGACCAACTCCATTTCCATACTCCTCAGACAAAGCTGTCCCATGGGGATATGACACTAATGTTTACATTCATGGAGTTAAGCAGGATCCCTCGACTAAAGAGGACGCAACACTAACTACTTCAGCTGTAAGTAACATTGCAGGCACTAGCAAGATCACGAGAAGTGGAAGAATCTTTTCACCAGAAATTTCTCCAAATATTGCTGCTAGTCCAATCCAGGTTCCAATTCCTATTCCAGATATCAACACTCGAGGCAAAGAGCCACTGATCGAACCAGTTCAAAATCCGGTAGAGATCACTGCTGAGGATCCATCAAAGCAAGAGATGGACGAAATATTGAAAATCATCTGCAAAAGTGATTACAATATTGTCGAACAACTGGGGCATACTGCTTCAAAAATCTCAATGTTATCTCTGCTAAAATATTCAGAAGCTCATGCTAAAGCTCTAATGAAGTTCCTTCAAGCTGCGCATGTGCCTCAAGAAATCCCAATCGACCAATTTGAGAATTGTGTCGCCAGTCTTACAGTGCCCAATGGTCTTGGTTTCTCTGATGTGGATCTAACTCCTGCTGGAAGAAATCACAACAAGGCCCTGCACATCTCTATCGAATGCAACGGCACCACTCTGTCTCATGTGCTAATAGACAATGGTTCCTCTCTAAACGTGTTACCAAAGGTAATACTGGAAAAACTTGACTTCAAAGGAGTTGTGCTACAACCAAGTGATGTGGTTGTAAGAGCCTTCGATGGGTCAACAAGAACGGTGTACGGAGAAGTTAAGCTCCCAATCAGAGTGGGCTCTCAAACTTTCGATGTTATCTTTTCCGTAATAGACGTTCTTCCAACATACTCCTGTTTACTAGGACGCCCTTGGATACATGGGGCAAACGCTGTAACTTCTACCCTGCATCAGAAGTTAAAATACCCAGTAAAAGGAAAGGTTGTCACAGTCTATGGCGAAGAAGAATATATGGTCAGTCACTTGAGCAACGACAAGTATGTTGAGATGGAGGGCGAATCCATCGAAACTCCGTATCAAGCTTTTGAGGTTGTATCTCCAGATATCTCTACCACCAAGCATATTCCTGCTACTCCAGCTACAACTATGGCTTCTCTCAAAGATGCCAAAGCCATGATTGAACAGGGTGATCGCACAGTATGGGGACAACTCCCTGATATACCCTACAAGTCCGACAAGCTAGGTCTGGGCTATAATGGTGAAAATCAAAAGAATGATCAAAATCCTCGCTCTGAAGGGTTAATATCACACTTCGCCAGCCAAGAAGTAAACGCCATTGATGATGAAGGAACATACTTGAACCACATCATTCAGCCATATCCAGACGAAATTCCACCCATTACCATGGGAATGTGGGATGCTGTGGGAGGACCAAATGACGGTTACAACTACCAGTATATCACACCTCAGAATTCTTACATTGCTCTGGAAGATCTTACTCCAACAGAAGAGGGTAATCAAAATGACGGAAGTATCACAAGTCCCGTCACTCAGCAATATCAAAATCCACCCAAAGAAGTATGGGACACGCTAGGAGAACCCAGCGGCAAATACGACTATATGGTGAAATATTCCGCTCCTCCGAGCTTTTCAACTCCCATCAAAGACATTGTCCCGACTGGATGGGACGAACAGTACGACGACAACTTCGCTCTTGAAGAAGCCAGGAAGATGCCAAACAACGAAGGTTATTTTCTGTCACAGTACACTCCTTATCAGGATGCACAAGTCTCTATTCAAAACATCATTCCTACTGCATGGGACGGCCTTATCGAGCATCTCGCTCAGCCAATAGAGGGACCTCCACCTGGATTCTCATATCCAACAAATCATCCAACTTATCCTGAGGAATTACCTACGCATTTTCCCACTAGCGGAATCAATGCTACGGAAGACGAAAAGAACAACTGCAACTGGAACAGCTGGGTGCTCCCTGCTAACAACGGTGGATTGAACAACTGGAAAGCAGAGGATGTGATCTCCTTTGATCAGGAGTAAATGCCATTTCCTGTTTTCTTTGTGTATATTGTGCAAAGATAAAAGTGGTTCCTGAACAGTCGAACCATGAGCTTGAAAGCCGTGTGCCTTGGCACAACGGTCCTTCTATAAAAAGGGTTTGTCATATCATGATTATGTGCATTCAATAAAATCATGGGATGCTTGCATGTTCAAAATTTTGTGATCCTTTTTCTTTCTTTATTCGCTTTCAAATAGCTATGTTTTTCTCTTCATACACACTCACATATCTACCATGCAGATTCACATACACGCTGGATCCAGTCAATAACGACTCTGCTATTGCCCGTCATGACTTTGAAAATCCGATCTACCAAACTGAGGACGAAAGTGAGGAAGATTGTGAAGTGCCAAGAGAAATTGCAAGACTTCTAGAACAAGAAGAAAAAGCCATACAGCCTCATGAGGAGCCGATTGAGGTCATCAACTTGGGCAGTGACGAAGAAAAGAAAGAGGTCAGAATTGGGGCTGACTTAGAAAACAGTGTCAAGCAAAGACTGATTCAATTGTTGCAAGACTACGCCGAGATATTCGCCTGGTCTTATCAAGATATGCCTGGCCTTGACACGGACATTGTAGTTCATCGCCTGCCAATCAAAGAAGGAAGCACTCCGGTCAAACAGAGACTGCGAAGGAGTAAGCCTGATATGTCAAAAAAGATCAAAGACGAGGTTGAAAAACAATTCAATGCCGGATTCCTAAAAGTTGTAAGTTATCCTCCTTGGATAGCTAACATCGTGCCTGTACCCAAAAAAGACGGGAAAGTCAGAATGTGTGTAGACTACAGAGATCTGAACCGGGCAAGCCCTAAAGATGATTTCCCTTTACCGCACATCGATGTACTAGTTGACAATACCGCACAATGCAAGGTATTCTCCTTTATGGACGGATTCTCAGGGTACAATCAAATCAAGATGGCACCCGAAGACATGGAAAAAACAACCTTCACAACTCCCTGGGGAACCTTTTGTTACAAAGTAATGCCCTTTGGTCTAAAAAATGCTGGAGCTACCTACCAACGAGCAATGGTAACACTATTTCATGATATGATTCATCAGGAAATAGAGGTGTATGTCGATGACATGATCGCAAAATCCAACACCGAAGAAGAACATTTGAGTCATTTACACAAGCTGTTTGACAGACTCAAGAAATACAGATTGCGACTGAACCCGAACAAGTGTACCTTTGGAGTAAGATCCGGTAAACTCTTAGGTTTCATCGTCAGCAGTAAAGGTATTGAGGTTGATCCTGCCAAGGTCAAAGCCATTCAAGAAATGCCTATACCCCGTACCGAGAAACAAGTCAGAGGATTCTTGGGACGTCTAAACTACATAGCCAGATTCATTGCCCATATGACTCCTACTTGTGTGCCAATCTTCAAATTACTGAAGAAAGATCAAGTGGAAAGATGGAATGACAAATGCCAGTTAGCCTTTGATAA
Source organism: Vicia villosa (assembly GCF_029867415.1). Taxonomy (NCBI): domain Eukaryota; kingdom Viridiplantae; phylum Streptophyta; class Magnoliopsida; order Fabales; family Fabaceae; genus Vicia; species Vicia villosa. The sequence continues at coordinate 52,609,577 of NC_081180.1, forward strand.
AATCAAAGAATACCTTCAAAAACCGCCAATCTTGTTACCTCCTGTGGAAGGCAGACCTCTGATAATGTACCTAACTGTGTTAGAAGATTCAATGGGGTGTGTACTCGGACAACATGACGATTCCGGTCGAAAGGAGCACGCAATCTACTATCTTAGCAAAAAGTTTACCGATTGTGAAACAAGATACTCACTACTCGAAAAAACTTGCTGTGCCTTAGCATGGGCGGCTCGCCGACTAAGACAGTATATGCTAAATCACACCACTTTCCTGATCTCCAAGATGGATCCAATCAAATACGTGTTCGAAAAACCTGCTCTCTCTGGAAGGATTGCAAGATGGCAAATGATCCTAACAGAATATGACATTCAATACACTTCGCAAAAAGCAATCAAAGGAAGTGTGGTAGCTGATCATTTAGCTCATCAAGCAGTAGATGATTATCAGGCATTGAACTTTGACTTCCCAGACGAAGACATTATGCTAGTCAATGACTACAAACAACCAGGATCCCGATGGACTATGGTTTTTGACGGAGCTTCTAATGCGCTCGGCAATGGCATCGGAGCTGTGATCATTTCCCCCACAGGAGGTCATACACCCTTCACCGCCAGATTGTGTTTCAATTGCACCAACAATATAGCCGAATACGAAGCATGCATTCTGGGTCTCAAAGCTGCAATTGATCTAAAAATCAAATTCCTTGAAGTCTACGGAGACTCGGCCTTGGTAATCTACCAAGTCAAAGGGGAATGGGACACAAAGCACCCAAATCTAATTCCATACAAAGAACATGTGTTGAGTTTGATTCCTTACTTCGAGGAGATCACTTTCGAACACATCCCACGCGAAGAAAATCAACTAGCTGATGCCTTAGCTACCATGTCATCCATGTTCAAAGTCAATTGGGACGACGAAGCTCCTATGATCACCATTTACAGGCAAGACGAACCAGCCTATTGCAATGAGATCGATACCAAACAAATGGAAGACAAATCATGGTTCCATGAAATACAAAGGTATCTCGAAACCCAGGAGTACCCTGAAGGGGCATCTATTAACGACAGAAAGTTTCTAAGGAGATTTGCCTCCAAATTCTTCCTAAGCAATGGAACTTTGTACAAGCGCAACCATGACTCGACTTTACTTCGTTGCGTAAACAAGAAGGAAGCAGAACAAATCATGGAAGACATACACAATGGTACCTTCGGTACTCATTCCAACGGACATACAATGGCTAAAAAGATCTTGAGAGCAGGTTACTACTGGTCTACCATGGAGACAGATTGCCATCATCATTCCAAAACTTGTCACAAATGCCAGATATATGCCGACAAAGTGCATGTACCTCCAGTTCCATTAAACGTTCTGACGGCTCCTTGGCCTTTCGCAATGTGGGGTATTGATATGATTGGAGAAATCAAACCTACTGCTTCCAACGGACATCGCTTTATCCTGGTCGCTATTGACTACTTCACAAAGTGGGTAGAGGCAGCTTCATATGCTTCTGTCACCAAGAATGTGGTAGCCAGGTTTATCAAGCACAATCTCATTTGTCGGTACGGCATCCCCGAAAGGATCATCACTGACAATGGCACGAATCTAAACAACAAAATGATTACTGAACTCTGCACGCAGTTCCAGATCAAACATCATAATTCTTCTCCATATCGACCAAAGATGAACGGCGCTGTCGAAGCCGCCAACAAAAACATCAAGAAAATCATACAAAAGATGACAGTAACCTACAAAGACTGGCATGAGATGTTACCTTTTGCTCTTCATGGTTATCGCACATCTGCGCGTACTTCAACAGGGGCAACTCCATTCTCGTTAGTCTACGGTATGGAAGCAGTTCTCCCAATCGAAATCCAGATTCCTTCCTTAAGGATCATGAAAGAAGCCGATCTAGACGAAGACGATTGGATTCAAACTCGATTCGACCAAATACACTTGATCGATGAGAAAAGACTTGCAGCTATCTGTCATGGCCAGCTATACCAAAAGCGCATGATCAAAGCATTCAACAAGAAAGTCAAAAGTCAAGCATACCAAACTGGTGGCTTGGTTATCAAACGCATCATCTTACCACAAGGTGATCCCAGAGGCAAATGGACCCCCACCTACGAGGGACCATTCATAATCAAGAAAATATTCTCCGGCGGTGCCATGTTGCTTACCACCATGGATGGCGAGGATTTCCCACACCCTGTGAATGCGGACATAGTCAAAAAGTACTTTGCTTAAAAAAAAAAAAAAAAATACAGCTCGCTAAGTTGAAAACCTGAAAGGGCAACTTAGGCAAAAATGAGCGTCTCGGTGGATTGAAAACCCGAAAGGGCGATCCAGGCAAAAATTAGAGACAAAACAAATACAATCCCGGTAGGCTGAAAACCTGAAAGGGCAGCCTAGGCAAAAATTAGGGAATAAAGCATACAACTATGTCCCGCTCAGCTGCCTACTCACCGACAAGGTTCAACACCTCAAAGACACCGATCAGTCCAATCACTTTCTTCCAACAAGTGAGGGATGAGATGCTCGAAGACAGATTGGCAATAGCAGAATTGAAACTTGACTGGATCGTTCTCACATAGCTATTTCTTTTCATAAATACTTTTCAAAACTTTCTGACAATTTCCTACTTCTAGGATTGTTGTCTCCCTATACTAATCCGCCTATCACGGCACCTTTTCAAAAATCAATGCAGCTTATAACTAACATTTTCATTTTTTCTGTTTTGAATACGCGAGCATCCCAATGATATTTTGAATGAACATATGCATTTGAATATGATTGATGTTTACCAGGAAAAACAGGAATAGCATTCCGGACATGTCCCAATTATTTGGACATTATCCTAAACCAGCATCAGAAGGAAGTTTCCCCAATGGAGACACATTCCTCAACAAATCCCTCAAAAAGATTTTTCTTTCGAAAGAAGTCTTATTCCCCAGCAGGGTTGTTCCAGATTACTGTCTTCAGAAGGTGTGATCTCCGCACCCAAACTTGGTCAGATAGTGCATCGGAGGATTATGCATCTTCCTCATTCCCACTTCAAAGGGCGTCACAGTCCGAACTCTCAAAACTACTGTTCATCCCCGAGCAGTAATCAAAGATCCTTCAATAGAACATCCTGGTTCTCAAAGAATTTCCCCAACCCAGGGTACTCAAGCGAGACAGAAGATCATCAACAACCACGATGCCTTCACTTCCAAATGGCTAGCAGGGATTTATTTTCCCAATCACAATGCCTTCATTTCTTGACGACTAAGCTGGGATTTATTTTCCCAATCAGGAGCTTGACACGCTCTAAGCTGCATAAACCATGCATCACACTCATATTCACATTCACAATCATGCATCATACGCATATTCATACACAACATAACTTGCATATTTCTCCTCTAGCTCGAGGATCTCATATCATACATGCATCATAGACATCGCATATTATTAACTTGATTTTTCAGGTAGACAGATGTCTTCAGCAAAGATGTTCTCACTCACATGCAGTGTTCATCCTGAATCTTATTCAGACAAGCAGTCCTTTCAGATACAATCAAACCAAAGATTCACTCTGAAGAACTCTCATTCTCAACTCATTTATCATCTAACATTGCTAGTCTAAGGCGATACCTCCGACGGTTCCAGAACGATCTAGCATTTCAGATCTAAGGCGATACCTCCGACGGTTCCAGAACGATCTAGCATTTCAGATCTAAGGCGATACCTCCGACGGTTCCAGAACGATCTAGCATTTCAGATCTAAGGCGAAACCTCAGACGGTTCCAAAACGATCTAGCATTTCAGATCTAAAGCGATACCTCAGACGGTTCCAGGACGATCTAGCATTACAGATCTAAGGCGGTACCTCAGACGGTTCCAGAATGATCTAGCATTACAGATCCAAGGCGATACCTCAAACGGTTCCAGAACGATCTAACATTGCAGATCTAAGGCGATACCTCCGACGGTTCCAGAACGATCTAGCATTTCAGATCTAAGGCGATACCTCCGACGGTTCCAGAACGATCTAGCATTTCAGATCTAAGGCGATACCTCCGACGGTTCCAGAACGATCTAGCATTTCAGATCTAAGGCGATACCTCCGACGTTTCCAGAACGATCTAACATTGCAGGTCTAAAGTGATACCTCAAACGGTTCCACAATGATCAACTTTCAAATCCTTCATCAAGATATAATCAACAGATTCATTCTGATGAACAAACCATCAACACATTGTCCAGGTGGCATCCGAAAGCCCATCTCAGGTAATGTTTCAATCTGCCAACAACACTTCACAGACAACATTCAAATGCAACTTCCAACATCTCTGCTGATCAAGGTAAGTGCAAATTTTCAGGGCATCTATTTATTCAATCATCTTCTACCTTCAGATTTCAGACAATCTCTTCAGGTTTAAGAAGATTGAATAGGGGCAACTGTTATACCCCAAAATTTGCCCACATCTTTTTTCAAGAAAACTCCAATCTGAAAATTAAGAGTTTCATATAATCATGGATTTTTATTTCAAATATCCTAGCATATGAAGTACTTAAATTTCAGAAACTTTTCTTATACAGTAGCTTGGCTTACAGTGGAATTTATTCTTACGCAAACGCCAAATACTGTTCTTTACTTCACAAATACTATTTATTTATTTTACAGATAAATAGTACTAACACAGTTCATGCAGGGTTAAATTTTTTTTTTGCAGGCGCAAAAGCAGGAAACTCACACTGTACTGGTAACAATTGTTTTTGGTTTCCCACTAACTTTTGTACTATATTCCATTATTTTCAAAATCTTTTCAAATCTCTTCTTTCCAATTCAAATCTCAACTTTATTCTACACATCTCTCTTTTCCCAACGATATCATACACTTTCTTTCAAATCTCACTTCCACTCAAAATTTCCATTTGTACGGAATCACATCATTCCCCAACGTCTCTATCATCTTTCCATTCTATAAATACCTCTCATTTTCTTTCATAAAATCTCACATCAAATTCCAACTCATCTTTCAAATTCCCATCTCATATCTATTTTCTCTTCTTCCCTAGCAAGAATGGCAAAATGGATAGAGACACTGTTTCTTACAGTCATCACCATTGCTACGGTGATCATGACTTTCTTCTGCCTGCACAGTCCTGAGGAGTGTGGACCTGCAATGGTTATGCTCCCAATCATCTACATGTTATTGATCATAGCATGGTTCATCAACCGTCATTTTTAAAGTTTGACGTGTTTCTTATTTTCTTAAACGTACCGTCTACTCGTCGTACTGTTCAATAGTATGTAATATTTATGCTGTCAGTATTAAATATTGTACTATTTGTCATAATATTGCTTAATTACTAAGATAATATTTTGTGTGTTTCTGCCAGTCAAATATTTCTATTTCTGTGCATTTAACAATCTTCAGGTTATTATCGGTAATTTTGCCCGCATACCGTAAATATCAGTTATTTATTATGTTTCTGTTTTCTAACAAGTCATGTAAATAAATTTTCATGCTTCACACCAAACAAAAACAAAAATAACAACAAAAAAAGAAAATTAACTTTGACAGTTGATTTTTCACTTTAACTGCTGCTTCAGTACACGAACAGTCGGTTGACAGACAAACTGCAGACAGTACAATTCTCAGTGATTTGTACAATCAATCAAATCAATCATTCACAATTCAAATTTCCAAGATTTTTGTGTTAGAAGTCTTCTGAATATCACATGATTAGCAGAAACTCAACACTGCACAAAAATCAGGTACGCTTAACTGCCTCCTATACAGACAGTCCCTAATCAGGGTTTTTCTTGTTTTAACAGGAGCAACAAGTTTTGGGAGCTCAAATGGATTTCATATACATCCATACATCTCAAAGTACCATCATACAAATTTTCAAACTTCAATTCACTCAGACGCACCGTCAGCAGCTCAAACAGTCAACAGACGACCCGTTTGACCAAAAAAGTCAACTGACAGTCAAAAATGAAATTTTTTGTCAAAGTCCATATTTTGTCAAAGGATTCAACATTTGATCATTGGATGATCACAATTCATCAAGGAAAGATCAAAAATCAACAAAACCCTAAGATTCAAAATTAGGGTTTTTGCCTGAAAAGTCAACTCAACTTTGACTGATCATAACTCTCTCATCCTTCATCCAAAAAATGTCAACCAAAGCTCATTTTGAAGGAAATTCAATTATCTTTCAAATGCAATTGATCCCATGGTCATAGCATTCACCATTTGAAAAATATGGCCAAAGACATTACAGGTCATTTTCAAAGTCAACAAAAAGACACTTTTTTCAAAAGGACACACAAGGAGAACCAAAAATCATTTTGATATGAGACCAAAGACATTGGTTAGAGGACTCTTTGAGGTTTCCAAAAAGTGCAAGATCTCCTTCATATGACAAAAATTGAAGGATTTACACCTTGTTGAAGTTGGCTAAATTTTGGGAAAATGCATGAAATCAACATTGCTCAAAAATGTTTTTTTTCCAAATGAGTCCAAGTTTTTATGGTCCAAACATCTTTGCCATGTTACTATGGGCCTCCCACGACCAAGACAAAGCCCACATCTATATTATCCATTTTTGACATGATTTTATCTTATTTTAAGATTAAAATCAAAAGAAAATTGCATGGATAATTGGTGACTTGGTCTCCAAGTATGACTCACCTCCAAAATCTTCAATTTTCTGCAGAAGATTGATGCCCAAGACAAGAGCATTGAATGGAGTCAAGGCTTGGTCAAAAATTCAAAGTTTTTTAATATTAAAGAACCAAACTTTCAACAAAGACAACTATAGCTTATTGCTTCACTTCCAAGCAGCCTTTTGGCTATAAAAGGAGTAGCATACTTCAGCAACAAGGGAGACACGAAGAGATAGCAAGAGTATAGCAAAGAAACCTCTAAAAATTCTCAAAATTCTCCATACTTTGTAACTTTCGAATTACATATTTCAATCACTATCAATACAAACCAATTGCTCTAATCATCTCCTGGCACTTAATATAGTAAGTTAGAAGCAATAACCATGGCTACATACTCATAGAATACGTGTTTCAAAAATAACATATTCATGCATATTATCAACTTGTGATATCTAAACTATAAGCTTATTTAAACACAATCTAATGCCTTTGCCATCCATTTGAGATCATATGGGGTAGATCTAACGTTTAACATGTGAGTTTAAAGCCCTGAATCGTGGGGTGCCATGGTTGAAGCTCAAAGCTTCAACCTCTTCGTGTTCATACTTAACGTGGTCAAATGAGAAAACTAACCTCACCATTGGACTCAGGAGGTCATCTTTAGTAGATCTGGGTCCTTGTGGTTTTTATTTTCATGCGTTTTTGTAGGTTTCAAAAATCCAGAAATTCGAAGGTGAAATCCGCAGGTAAAATTGCAGGTAAGTTCGCAGCTAAATCCGCAGGTAACTTGGAGAAGATGATGAATAGTGTAGTTGAATGTTTGACTGCACGCGTGGACGCATCTGGCTTCTCCATTGGCCAGCTTTGGCGCGTGTGGACCCCATCAAGAGTTTGAATTCATTTTGAATTCAGTGCATGCAGTCTTATCATTATGTCATGCTCTCTTCAATCTGGGCCATAGATCTTCATTAAAAATGAATCCAACACACCATAATACACAACCACACCATGCACCTTCATCTGACTTCCACACCAGATTAGTATCCTTTTTAATTTTCTATTTTATTTTATTTTTATTTGCAAAAATAATTAAAAATAGTTAAAAAATCCCAAAAAATTCACAAAAAATATTTTAAACTTCTAAAATAATATATTATTTTATGAAACAAAAATATTTTATTTTTCTTCAAAATTTCAATATTTTTCATAATTAATTAGTATGTATTTATATATTTGCTTATTAATTATTCTAACCAATCAAAAAATCAAAAAAAATTGTTCTTTGTGTTAAATATTGTTTATATATCATAAACTAATTTTGTACATATTTAGGATAATTTTCTCTTTAAGCTTTAATTATTTGTGTAATTATTTATATAATTATGTTTTAATTAACTTAAAAAATCCAAAAACAATTTCAAAAATTACAAAAAAATCAGTTTTGTTCTAAAATTAATTAACAAACATTTTGTACATATTCTAAACTTATTTTCTAAGTTTGATCATTTTTTCATCTTTTCTTTATTTTAAAATTAATTAATCATGCATTAATTATATTTAAAATAAATCACAAAAATACAAAAATATGCCTTTTATTTCTTGCAATTTAAAATTCCTAGATAAATGTATAGGATGTCAAATTCATGTAAATAGGCTAGTTTACATTTCCCGCACAATCGATGTAATAGCGTAGATTTACTTTCTGCACTTTACATTTCCGCATTTTAATTTCCAGCACCCATATAAACTGCGTGTATGTCAAAGATAAAACTGAACCGTCAGATCACTAACTTCAAAGATAAATATCTGAATTCAATCACAATCACATTTGCACTTCCTAGGGTAACCCCTTTTCACTCTTTTCAAAATCAAAGTTACATTTCTACTGTTTCGAGTACAAAATCGAACCTTTTGTTTATATCCGACGAATGGATAGATTTTTAAAGGGAACAAGGATAAAGACCTCCTAACTCAGGGTAGACCTCCTAGTTTGCTTGCTCAAAATCAAAACAAACAAAATTCTCATACACTGTTGTTTTTTTAAAAACGAATTTTCCAAAAGACAATATTTTGTATACATCCAAACACGGATCATTACAAAATTAACGATCTTTTCAAAACATCTTTCGAAAGATAAACAAGCATTTGTATATATCCGCACAAGGATCATTACAAATTCTATTTGCAAAGGTATTTCAAAAACACAGGTAAAGCATTCCGAATCAATTGAAAAGTAAAGCAAATGAGCTAAGCAAACTAAAGAGCCCATGGATAACCATGGATACAAAGGGTGCTAACACCTTCCCTTTGTATAACCTACCCCCTTACCCAGAATCTCTCAAAGGTCTTTTTTCTGTTTCTTTTATAAACCTTTCCTTCATTGGATAAAATAAAAGGTCGGTGGCGACTCTGTAAACTTTTTTTCAAAAGAGACGCGAAAGCGTCCGCTCGACAAAAAAGGAGTCAGTTCACGTATCCCACCCACGGGAGGGGTATGGCCCGAAAGGACGGTCCACACTACCATTGTAAGAAGGAGGGTCACACAAGAAAGGTGTGCCCTGAACGCTTGAAATATCATGGAGGTAAGGATAATGGCAACGCTGCCATTGTTCAAGATGATTTCGAATCATATGACGTTCTTGTGGTTTCAAGCAGTGACTCTAAGAAGGAGTGGATTATGGATTCAGGTTGCACTTGGCACATGACTCCAAACAAAGACTTGTTCGAGGAATTATGTGATCAAGATGGTGGATCAGTATTGCTGGGAAACAACAAGGCTTGCAAGATTGCAGGTGTTGGATCTGTGAGATTCAAGCTCCATGATGAGTCAATAAGGTTGTTGACTGAAGTCAGGTATGTTCCCGATTTGAAGAGAAATCTGCTTTCTCTTGGTGAATTCGACAAGAAAGGATATGTTTTCCAAGGAGAGAAAAGTATCCTAAGAGTCATGAAGGGTTCGAAGGAAGTCTTGAGAGGCGTGAAGAAACAAGGCTTGTATACCCTTGAGGCTGAAGTTGTAAGTGGTTCGACAAATGTTGCATCCACGAAACCTTTGTCGAAAACAAAAATCTGGCACATGAGATTGGGCCATGTCAGTGAAAGGGGTCTGGTTGAATTAGGGAAACAAAATCTGCTTGGTGGAGACAAAGTCGAAAAGCTGAAGTTTTGTGAACCCTGTGTACTTGGAAAATCTTGCAGAGTGAAGTTCAACAAAGGCAAACAAAGAACACATGGATCCCTTGATTACATCCATGCTGATCTTTGGGGGCCTGCAAGGTGTCCATCACATTCAGGAGCAAGGTATTTTCTATCCATAGTAGATGATTATTCTAGAAAATTATGGGTATTCATCCAGAAGACTAAGGATGAAACTTTTGAGAATTTCAAAAGTTGGAAGACTCTGGTTGAAAATCAGACTGGCAGAAAGGTCAAGAGGTTGAGAACCGACAATGGCCTTGAATTTTGCAATGAGGCATTCGACAGTTTTTGTGCTGCCTCTGGTATTGCAAGGCATAGAACTACTGCAGGTACTCCACAGCAAAATGGTTTGGCTGAAAGGTTTAATCGAACTATTTTGGAGAGAGTCAGATGCATGTTGACTAGTGCGGGGTTAACAAAGGTGTTCTGGGCTGAGGCTGTTTCGACAGCAACATATCTGATAAACAGATGTCCTTCGACAGCGTTAGATATGAAGACACCTGAAGAAGTTTGGTCGGGACATCCACCAGATCTCGACAAACTGAGAGTATTTGGCTGCGTAGCCTATGCTCACATTAGGCAAGACAAGGTCGAACCTAGAGCTCTGAAATGCATGTTCATGGGATACCCTGAAGGAGTCAAAGCTTATAGGCTATGGTGCCTAGAGCCAGGTCACAGGAGGTGTATCACCAGTCGAGATGTAGTTTTCAATGAAGCTGAAATGGCTTTTAAGAAAACTGATGATGTTGGTCGAAGTACAGAAACATCTGACGAAGAGCTGGAACAGGTAGAGATTCCTGTTGAGGTGGAGCATGTTGATGCTGAATTGCATATCCCAGATGAAGTCGAAGAAGAAGCAGAAGATGCTGAAGTTGAGGAAACTGATGATGACTACCTATTGTCGAGAGATAGGTCGAGAAGAGTCATCAAGCCACCTCAAAGACTTGGATATGCAGATCTTATAGCTTATGCCTTAATCTCTGCAAGTGAGGTTCTAGACGAAGAACCTAGAGACTATAAGGAAGTTATGAGGAGTCGAAATAAGACTGAATGGCTGAAGGCCATGGATGATGAGATAAAATCTCTTCATGATAATCATACCTGGGAACTGATCAAGAAACCTGCTGGGGCAATGTTAGTCAGCTGTAAATGGATTTTCAAAGTTAAGGAAGGAATTGAAGGAGTGACGTCGAAAAGATACAAGGCAAGGTTAGTTGCAAGGGGTTTCACTCAGAAAGGAGGTATCGACTTCAATGATGTGTTTTCTCCTGTTGTGAAGCATAGGTCCATTCGAATGTTGCTTGCCATGGTGGCACAGTTCGATCTTGAACTGGAACAGATGGATGTGAAGACTGCGTTCTTGTATGGTGATTTAGATGAAACGATCCTGATGAGGCAACCTGAAGGGTATGTCGAAAAGGGGAAGGAAGATTATGTGTGCAAGTTAAAGAGATCTTTGTATGGGCTGAAACAATCTCCTCGACAGTGGAATAGGAGATTCGACAAGTTCATGGCACGCATAAGTTTCATTAGAAGTCAGTTCGACCACTGTGTTTACTTTAGATTTCAATCTGGTAATTCATTTGTTATTTTGTTGCTTTATGTGGATGATATTCTCATAGCAAGCAACAATGTTGAAGATGTGACGAGGGTGAAGGCTGAACTCAATAAGGAGTTCGATATGAAGGATCTGGGAGCTGCTTCCAGGATTCTTGGAATTGACATTCGAAGAGATAGAAAGAAGTCGAAGTTATGCTTATCTCAAAAGGCATATCTACGGAAGATTCTTGAAAAGTTTGGTATGTCGAATTCGAAGCCAGTTGTGACTCCAACAAACCCTCAATTCAAGCTGAGTATTGATCAGTGTCCCAGTACTGATGTCGAAAGAGCCTATATGAATAGAATTCCGTATGCTAATATAGTTGGTTCTTTGATGTATGCTATGGTTTGTACTAGACCCGACATAGCTTACGCAGTCAGTCTTGTAAGCAGGTACATGGCGAATCCTGGAAAGGCTCACTGGCAAGCATTGAAGTGGGTTTTAAGGTACATAAATGGGTATCTGAATAGAGTCCTAATTTATGGTGGAGCCTTGGGTGAAGATAGTAAAGCAGTAATAGAAGGATATGTCGACTCTGATTATGCAGGTTGTATGGATGTTGAAAGTATTTGTGGGTAAATATTTTCTGTAATATATCGTATCCACAGGGATTGGTTAATATCACTGCCGTTCTATAGTTGTTTATTTTGAGTTAAGAAATTTGGTTTGGTTTGTTTTATACTAATAATAATATCAAAAACAAATAATAAAATAAAAGCAAGTAAAGGACTTTGTGTTAACAAATAAAGAAAGATGTTGAGTCTTTAGGGTTCATCAACCTAATCCTATACAATTATCAATTAATTCACAATAGAACAATCCTTTGAATCATTATCTTCACTTATCCTCAAATAAGATTCCATGTCTGCAAATCAAATTAGATAACTTTTACCGGTATGAGATTCGATCTCTCCAAATCACAATAACGATAATAGTAATTAAGAACGATAATTATGAAAACCCAATTACAATTCCATCTCTGCAAATTGCAATTGAATCAATATAGTAACCTAGGGCAAAAGTTAAATCCTTTCTTTCGATCAAAGATTCAACAATGATGTAAATTAAAAGCAAGGTTTCTTATTGATAATAAATTCAAACAATTGTTCACAGGGATTAATCAATGGTAATGTATATTCATAGGTTAACTACTACCTTAGACTCAACAAGAGGGATTTAGCTCTCCATAGACATGAAGAACATACAAGAATCAATGGAGGAATTCATCTTCATCAATAGAATGCCTTCAATTGGTAAAGAATCCACCTTCTATTGTTATTCTCAGCTTCAGAATCAGATAGCTCTCCTAATTTCGCTCCCACAAAGTATATCTAACCACTTGGAAACTAGGGCTTTAAAACAGAACTTTTGGGCTTTTAACGCCGAGGCCGCGGCGCGGCAACGGGCTGGCGCGGCGCGCCCCTCAAACAGAAGTATTTTCGCGGCGCGCCTAGGAACTCTCGCGGCGCGCCCTTTGTACTTTCCATCTTTTTCTTCAGCCTTTGAGACTTCCAGCTTTCTTTCCTCCTCATGTTCTTCTTAAGTTCTTATTCAGCTCAAAACCTGCAACAATAACACCCACAAGTGATTCGATTTGCTTTACGCACGAACTAAACTTATTCAGTTCAATTCTTAATAAAAACCTATGGATTCATCACATTTTTGCATTGGTTTAGAGAAGAAATCACTTATATTAACACATGAATTTACCATTAATTTACTCCTAACAAACTCTCCCCAACTTAGAGTTTTGTTTGTCCCTAAACAAAATTACTTACCTCCAACAAAGTCTACCGACAATCATGCAACAAGTTTTTCAACACGTTTTTCTTAAGTGGTTCAATCCAGTAACTAAGTCAAATACTCCTCTTCCACCTGCAAACTCAGAACATACACATGAAACAAACTTTGAAAGCAAATCACCTCCAGAAGTTCAAAACACTACACAATTGTAATTGAATCAGCACTAATCACTCTCATCAAAAAGCATGATGAATAAACGAGGGGTTAAACACTCATCCACACAATTAAATCAACAAAAATCCATATCATACGTTCACCGAATTGCTAGCATCAAGTCCTGTGAAATCTGAGAATCAGAAGGTCTTTCTCGGGTTGTAATGCGGTCTAGATTCAAAGAAAAGAAGATAATCAAGGGTTGTTCCTAATCTAGGGAAGCATCCAAATCATAACTCATTCCTTCTTTTCTATAACTTTAATTCTCTCACCCGTTCATCCTTTTCCATTCGTAGCTTGGTTTTTCTCTCTCACTTTTTTTTTCAACAACTATTATATTCAAACGTTGTTCTTTTTCCATCAATTTTCTCTTTTTTTTTTTTTCAAGCTACGAATTCTTTAGCCTTTCACCAATTATCACATATACTTACTCTTCTTTTGAGAGTGAATCTCCCCAACTTGGAGATCAACCTGTATTTAGATTATATGAATGCTCCCCTACTTTCTAAAAAAGGTCAAAGAGAAAACACATCATCAAATTTTATGGTTGATGGTCCAAAACAAAACTTTTTATTGAGATCAAACTCACCAGGTATTTCCTTGGTGCATATTATGATACTTACCTTGACCTCAGGCTCAAAGAATGGTTAGCAAAGGATCACACTCTCACAGAAGAAGATAATTTTTACGGTGGAGTCGGCTCAAAGAACTCTCAAATTCAAACAATTGCCTAAATCACTTCCACAGATTTCCACAGACGATGCAACAACCGGTTTAGCATGATACGAACACGTCAAAAATAATTGATGGTCTTCCTGCATATAGTAAACAATGGAAAGCTTTCCTCACAATGGTTAAGGCTAAGCTGATCCAATAAACAATGTACCATAAAGAACTTCTGTTAAGAATTTACTAACACCTTAAGTTTCATTGCACACATTAAGAGTTTGAGTTTGAAATTTCATACCTGCTTTGTTACTTATTGAAAAAGAGAGTGAAACTCAAAAATTTTGAACATTCACTTACTACCACTTTCATACATGTTGCTTCATTGTTGATACTTCGCTTGAGGTTCTCGCTTTGTTATGGGACTACTTACTCTAACTGGGAGTACATAACAGATATAAAAACATAAAATTGAACATAAAAAATGCAAAGAGTAAATCCACCCCCAAACTTAAACTAAACATTGACCTCAATGTTTCGTAACAAGCCCGAGAGGGTTGACTCACAGAGGGTATTACAATATTACTTGCCTCTTCCTAGCTTTCACCAGAAAGGTTCCCTTATTATTTCCTGAAATAAAAATAGACAAAAATAAAACATTAGAAGTGTGGGTTACCTCCCACAAAGTGCTTCGTTTAACGTCGCATGGCTCGACGGTCCATTACCCCTTGTTTTATGGAGGGTATTTCCTTTTCCAACACTCGCTACTTTGTACTTCCATACCCACAAACTCATGAAGATAAAAAGCATGGATAGCTTTTCTCTTCACTTTATCTTCCCCATTCTTATCACTCTCCTTAGCCCTCTTAGGACTTTTGACATCATCATAATTTGGTTTCATCGGAGAAGATATGTTAGAGACTTTTTCTTGGAGGTTTTTGAGATTTTTGTTTTCTTGTGCACCTTCCGGTATACCAGTTGAATTTTTCTCATTTACCCCTGACCTGTGTTTCTTGACTCCCAGCATCTTCAAGGTTACTTCTTCATCAAATGATTTTAGCGTTAGCGTCCCCTTTTCAATGTCAAGATTACAGCGTCCTGTCGACAAAAAGGGTCTCCCAAGAAGGATCAGAGTTTCTTCATCTTCCGGAATGTCCATGATGTGGAAGTCAACAGGGAAAACAAACTTATCAACTTCTACTAGTACATCTTCCGCTACTCCATAAGATTTCTTAATAGTGTGATCGGCGAACCGTAATTGCGACTTACTTTCACTAATCTTGTCTAATTCAAGCCTTTTGAAAATGGATAACGGCATTAGACTCACACTAGAGCCAGAATCGAGAAGTACCTTTTTAAATGATATATTCTTGATAGTGCATGGTATCGCCACCGCCCCAGGGTCTCTTCTCTTAATTGGGATTTTTCTTGCTGCAACGACTATACTACATTTTTCGATTGCCATTTTTGGTTCTCCCTCAAGTGATCTTTTTTTCGCCGATACCTCCTTCATAAATTTCTTATACACAGGTACGTGTTCCAGTGCTTCAAAGAAAGGTAAATTCACTTCTAACTTTTTGAACAAGGACGTAAATTTCCGAACGTCTTTCTCTTTTGAATCCTTCTTTGTTACTCGCAAAGGGAGGGGTGGTTTAATCACCTGTTCAACATCTTTCTTATTTTTTTCTTCAACTGGTTTCATTGGTAGTATTACAACTTCTGGCTCTTTTAGGTCCTCTCTTATTTCCAGATCTACCTCCATCGCCATAGGGTCACCTATCTCTTCTTTCTCTTTTTCCGATTCTGAACCCCTTTGACTCCTTGTTGTAACAGCATTAATTTTCTCCTGGTCTTGCGGTTTTTTTCCGGTTGAGTTTGGTAAGGCTCCTTGTGCCTGTAGAGTAAGTTGATGTGTTATTTGCCCCACTTGAGTTTGCAGGTTTTTAATTGCCGCTTCCTGGTTCTTCTGATTTATTACTGATGTTTGAATGAACTGATTCACTGTCTCCTCCAACTTGGATTGTCCTCCTTGCTGTTGTTGTGGTGGTTGAGTGTATGGTTGGAATGCTTGTTGTTGATACCCTTGATTCGGTGGTCTTTGTTGGTACCCTTGGTTGTTGTATCTTGGTGGATAACCTTGTTGGTATGGCTGATTCTGATATTGATTCTGCCTTTGTCCTTGGTTATTATTCATGTAATTCACTTCTTCTTCTTGCACTGGTGGACAGAATCCTGTTTGATGATCTCCCTTGCACAATTCGCACCTAGCAACTTGATATGAATTAGATACCCCGTTCAGCTCCTTGATTTGTTGTGGTAGTTTAGACATTTGTTGTGTCAAAAGTTCCACTTGTGAAGTTAGCAATTTGTTCTGAGCAAGTAGAGCATCACTGTTGTTCAACTCTAACATTCCGGGTTTCTTATCTCTTACCGTTCGATCATGATTGCCTTGACGATCATTTAGAGCCATTCGCTCTATTATCTGAGTAGCTTCTTCAGGTGTTTTGGACATGAGAGAACCACCAGCTGTGGCGTCCAAAAGTGTCTTGTTTGTAGCTGTGAGACCGTTACGGAACATATGGATTTGGTCAACGTCTGAAAAACCGTGTCCTTTGCACTTTCTCAACATAGCTTTATACCTTTCCCATGCTTCATTCAAAGATTCATTACTACCTTGAGAAAATACTGCTATTGCTGTTTTTGCTTCGAAGAATCGGTTTTGAGAGTAAAACCTTTCCAGAAATTTTTCTTCCAATGTGTTCCAATTTGTCATCACTACCTCGGGTTGATCCAGATACCAATCCTTTGCCTTAGATAGCAAAGAGTGTGGGAACAACCTCTTAAATAATGCTTCCTCATCAGCTTGAGCGACACCCGTAGTACCCGCTAACTCATAGAATCGAGTAAGATGCGTGTACGGGTCTTCATGGTCCAATCCGGCGAAAGGACTTGCACAAATCAATTGTATGATACCGGTCTTCAGTTCTGTCGGTCGCCCGTTGGCGGCAGTTCTCGCGAACTGAGGATTGAGTCTTGGACTATTAGCACATGGACCATTAGCAGCCATGTTGCCAACAGTAGGTTGTATAAAAACTTCCGGTTCTTCCTCCGTGAATAGTTCGTGAAAGAAGAATCCTTCTTGCGACTCGTCAATGGTTTCAAGTTGTTGTGACGATGTCGCGGTTGCGTTGTCTCTTGCTTTTGCTATGTTCGCTCTTTTTCGTGCTTTGCTATTTAACCTCCTAGCGGTCCTTTCGATCTCGGGATCAAAAAGAAGTTGATCGCTAGAAACTTTGCTGCGCATACACAATCTTCTGCAAAACTAGCAAACACGTGAAACGACCAAATAGAGAAAATAAAAATTAAAACTCAAAATAAGAACTATTGCAATGCATGCAATATTGACACCAATCCCCGGCAACGGCGCCAATTTGTTGAAGGTATTTGTGGGTAAATATTTTCTGTAATATATCGTATCCACAGGGATTGGTTAATATCACTGCCGTTCTATAGTTGTTTATTTTGAGTTAAGAAATTTGGTTTGGTTTGTTTTATACTAATAATAATATCAAAAACAAATAATAAAATAAAAGCAAGTAAAGGACTTTGTGTTAACAAATAAAGAAAGATGTTGAGTCTTTAGGGTTCATCAACCTAATCCTATACAATTATCAATTAATTCACAATAGAACAATCCTTTGAATCATTATCTTCACTTATCCTCAAATAAGATTCCATGTCTGCAAATCAAATTAGATAACTTTTACCGGTATGAGATTCGATCTCTCCAAATCACAATAACGATAATAGTAATTAAGAACGATAATTATGAAAACCCAATTACAATTCCATCTCTGCAAATTGCAATTGAATCAATATAGTAACCTAGGGCAAAAGTTAAATCCTTTCTTTCGATCAAAGATTCAACAATGATGTAAATTAAAAGCAAGGTTTCTTATTGATAATAAA
The DNA here is from genome assembly GCF_029867415.1 of Vicia villosa. NCBI lineage: Eukaryota > Viridiplantae > Streptophyta > Magnoliopsida > Fabales > Fabaceae > Vicia > Vicia villosa. The sequence continues at coordinate 52,627,628 of NC_081180.1, forward strand.
TTCAAACAATTGTTCACAGGGATTAATCAATGGTAATGTATATTCATAGGTTAACTACTACCTTAGACTCAACAAGAGGGATTTAGCTCTCCATAGACATGAAGAACATACAAGAATCAATGGAGGAATTCATCTTCATCAATAGAATGCCTTCAATTGGTAAAGAATCCACCTTCTATTGTTATTCTCAGCTTCAGAATCAGATAGCTCTCCTAATTTCGCTCCCACAAAGTATATCTAACCACTTGGAAACTAGGGCTTTAAAACAGAACTTTTGGGCTTTTAACGCCGAGGCCGCGGCGCGGCAACGGGCTGGCGCGGCGCGCCCCTCAAACAGAAGTATTTTCGCGGCGCGCCTAGGAACTCTCGCGGTGCGCCCTTTGTACTTTCCATCTTTTTCTTCAGCCTTTGAGACTTCCAGCTTTCTTTCCTCCTCATGTTCTTCTTAAGTTCTTATTCAGCTCAAAACCTGCAACAATAACACCCACAAGTGATTCGATTTGCTTTACGCACGAACTAAACTTATTCAGTTCAATTCTTAATAAAAACCTATGGATTCATCACATTTTTGCATTGGTTTAGAGAAGAAATCACTTATATTAACACATGAATTTACCATTAATTTACTCCTAACAATGGATTCCAGAAAATCTATTTCTGGATATGTTTTCACTATGTTTGGCACTGCAATTAGTTGGAAAGCAACACTCCAGAAGGTTGTTGCTCTATCAACCACTGAAGCGGAGTATATTGCCCTAACTGAAGCTGTGAAAGAAGCATTGTAGCATGAAGGTTTTGCGAAAAATGTGATAGTCAAAGTGCAATACACCTGTCGAAGAATTCAGCCTATCATGAGCGAACTAAGCACATTGATGTGAGGCTGCATTTCGTCAGAGGAGTAATCGAGCGTGGAGAAGTCCAAGTGCTGAAGGTTTCGACTGAAGACAATGCTGCTGATATGATCACCAAGACATTGCCGAGTTGCAAGTTTTTCCACTGAATGCAGTTGATAAAGCTGCATGAAGAAAGCTAGTTTGTTCCTTGACGTTGTAGAGTTAGGTCCAAGGTGGAGATTTGTGAGATATTGGATCGAACTCTAGTATTGTCGAAGGGTAGCTTCTTGGTTCGACAGTTCGACAGAGTTAAGCATGAAGTCGAAGGATTGTTCACATACTGGTGTCGAAGTGTGCATGCTGTAGTCGAAGATGGGTCTAGCATGCAGATGTCGAAGATGCTAGGGTTGTTAGCATGTTAAATTAGGTTTTAGTGTTTAAACCCTAATTTGTTAAGTTAGCTTGTTTATTAAGTTGGCTTGTGTAATGGGCCTTGCTGAAAAAGCCCATTAGTTAGTATGTTAGGCTTTATTATAAATAGCATACTAGTCTCTCATCGTTGCTAAGCTGCAAATCCTAATTTAGGGTGAGAGAAGTTATTTGTTATTCTTGTAAACTTGTAATCTTGTTTTAAGAGAAAGTGAAAGAATAGCAGTTATAACCAATTCTTGTGTTCCTCTTCTTCCTTGTCCTTTATTCTTCCTTGTTTTATACTTTGTTCTTGGCATTGAATTCACAACAAAAACAAATGCCGGATGATGAAGAAAAATCACTCTAATTCTAACCTATAAGAATATATATATATATATATATATATATATATATATATATATATATATATATATATATGTGTGTGTGTGTGTGTGTGTGTGTTCAAATTATAAGAAAAATTAACTCGTGAGTTATATTATAAAGGTATGGAAAAAAATTATCGAAAGAAGATTAAGAAAAGAGACAGAAGTCACTGATAATCAATTTGATTTTATGTCTGAAATATCGACCATAGAAACAATCTATCTACTACGATGCATGTGCGATGAAGTAGTATCAGATGGACCAACAAGACTTGCACTTAATTTTTATTGATTTGCAATCCTAATCCATTCCTAGAAAAGAAAGGGATTAGGATTGCATATATTCGAGATATCCAAAAAATATATGAAGGGATATCAACTAGTGTGCGAACACAGGGTGGAAAGACTAACAATTTTTCCATATATGAAGGGATTAGGATTGCATATATTTGACAGATTTTTGTAAAGGCCATAACTTGAGTTTCCAGACTCCGATTGATGCACCGTTCGAAGCGTTGGAAAGCTAACGTAATGAACTATACCATGATGCAATAAAATGATTCATAGGATATAGTTTCCTATTATTTTATTCGGATTAATTAATGAACTATGTAGTATTAACATATGAAGTATGCTTTTTGCTATGAATTGACATAACCATGTTACGGTATAACTTGATGTATGTTTTTCTTATAACGATACAATGTTATTGAGATGATGATATGTACTTTCCTTATGATGAGATAATGATGTATTGTGATGAAATAATAAATAAATATATTTTTAATTAAGAAGTTGAACTAATCATGTTATGTCGTTACTTGATTTGTGTAATGTGATGTTTGTTGTTAAAATGATGAATTTGTTGTCGTTGTTGCTAGTATGTGGAAATTGTTGTTGTCGTAGACCCTATGGTCAATGTTGATAAGTCGTATTGTGATATGTTGTGAAGTGAAATAATGTTGTATGATGATACGACATAGTGACATGATTGGGAAGTGATGAATTACTATAATAGTAATGATACTGTTGTTGCCATTGAATCTTAGCATTGAGTTGATGATGTTTAGTCGATGTTGTGAAGTGTTGTGAATGTTGTGTTTGTGGATGTTGCATCATTGAGTCGCATCGATTGCATAGTTTGCATTAGCCTGAAAATGGCAACGACTATTAGCCTGAAAATGGCAACGACTATTAGCCTAAAAATGACAATGACTATTAGCCTAAAAATGACAACGACTATTAGCCTGAAAATGGCAACAACTATTAGACTGAAAATGACAACGACGATGGCCCAAGTGGCATTGTTTGAGACGGGAGTTTTACTCCGAATGGTACCACATGCATATGCATAATGTTGAGTCACATTTGAGTTGCATTTTGATTCGTTGTGTTTATGAAGTAAATGTTATAATTGGTTGATGACATAGTCATGAATTTGAACATGTTGTTATGGATGATTAATAACCTTGTTGTTATGATGAAGGTTGCTTTGTTGATGGTTTGGTTGTGATAAAAGTTGTATTGTATTGATAGATTGTGAAGTTGTAGTAATTGTTGTATGAAGTGGTGAAATTATGTATGATCTATATCTCCTATATTATTTATCATGCATTCCTTTATATTGTAAGATATCTCACTCCTTCTGCTGATATTTCCCCTACCATGGGAAATGGGAAGGTACTCAAGAATAGATGTGAAAGTTCGAAGTAATTTTATGAAGTCTTTATGCTGCTCTATTATAAGTCAAGAGGATCTGGCTCTGATACGTAGCACTCGGGGGATAGTTGTTATTGCTTAAGTTGTTGTATTCTAAGTTGACATTTATTTTAGTTTGAGAAAAGTATTAAGTGGAACTTTGTTAAGCACTTTGTCGTTTAAAAGTTTATTCAATTGAATAAAGTTGTGTTTTTGAATGCTATGTATCAATGTTAAATGAATTACAGATTGTTTGTTGTTATAAGTTGAAATGTGACATCACATTATATGTCGAAAAGTTTTTAAATACTCTGATTTTTGCATTATAATTTTCCGAATAAATTTGGAGTGTTACATGAGATTTGTGTCAAGATGAAAAATGAAGTAACAAATTTTCATGAAAACCTAAATAAATTTGCTAAGGGAAAAGAGAACCTAGATTTAATTTTATCAAATCAAAGGTCTTTCTTTAATAAAACTGGATTAAGTTTTAAATCGAGTAGATCACATAACTAAAAGCTAAAATAGGAATAAATTGAATTTCCATATTTAGATATGCTTGTTTTGTAATAAGTTTGGCCACCTAGATCCATTTTATTATGATAAATTAAGAAGGTATAAAGGTAATAATCCTAGACTTCCTAGTGCGAGTGCAACTTGCCTTTAGATATATTTTGCATGATGTTAAAACTATAAGAACTTAGCACTTTTGTATAATAGACGGTATCCCTGAGTTGTTGTGGCACTCCTTGCATTTTAGGTCTTAGGAAGCATTCAAAACAAGTTTAAAATTGATCCAAACCATACAAAAATCTTTTTGTGCACTAAACGCACTTGCATGTGCCGACACATCTGCTTTTTCAGGCTGACACATAAATCTGTCGTGCTGGCACATAAACCTTTCATGCTAGCACATAAATTTTTTAAGCCTATAGCTTTTGTTTGCTATGTGCCGACATATACTGTCATGTTCAGTTCTATGTGTCGGCGCATGGAAATTTCAGGTCGGCGCATACTGCTATTTGGGTCATAATTTTCATATTTTTTCAATTCTGAAGTTTCCCTTTTTGCCACCATTGTTCCACAACTATAAATACATCAAACATGCTTCATTCCAACTTGATGCAACAATAAACACTTACTGCATTTTTTCTTCATCTTCAACCTCTAATATATGCATACACACTGATAAATCACACAAAACATCTTTTGTTGGGATGCCATTGAAGTCCGATTAGGTTCTTGTGTATCCGAGAATATTGGGTTGATATTTTCAGGGGGTTCATTCAGAAAAACCACGGGTTTGTCCTCCAAGATCTTTGGTAGATTTTGGGTTTTTGTGTAAGACGGTCCAAGAAGGAATCGCAGTCGCATGAAAGCTTTGGAGATAAAAAATGCAAAGGAGTAGCAATAGTAGAATAATCAATTGGTAGTTATCGTGTCTTGGTCTTGTTGAAGATCACAAGAAAAGAAGGATTTGAATCAACAACAAATGGTTTGGGCTTGTAAGGGTTGCTCTTGGAACACTTCTCTTGTAGTTACTTTTTGCAAAGTAAGAAATCACTTCTCAATTTCATTTGAAATTAAGGGTAGACATACCCGCACGCAAGGACGACGTGGGGAACTGCCTTACCAAATACTTGTGTCGCTCTCTATCTCTTTATCTCTTACTCTCATTTAATTTCTAGATGCAATTTGTTGAATGTATTGTTTCATAGATCAATTTGTATAGATATTTTTCTTGATTATTAAAGTTAAAAATTGATTTATTGATTATCTTACAATCACTTTGATTGGAAGTGCTTTTTCATATTAACAAAGCTTATAAGAAAAATCTAAAAAAATTGATCGCACACAAAGTGTTCGATAAAATGCTAGTTTTTGTTTTATTAATAATTTCATTGGAAATATGTAACCATTGTGATTTGTGGTAAACGGTTAATTGAGATAAACTTGCGTTGATTGTTCTTATTATTATCTTACATCCATATAGCTTAAACATATCCGAGTTTCAATAACTAGGTTTGTTTAGACTACATTCATCAATCTAGATTAAAAAATTTCGCTTGTATCTTTTCATATAAGCTTTTAAAATACCTAATTTTTTAATTGGCTATTTTTGGCTTGGGGATATATCACCCCCTCTAAATAAGTCACCGTAGTCTAACACCTATAACTACTAATGCACAAGAGCCCAAAAGGATTTGGATCCCAAAGGTGAAAACCTGATTTGTTTTGTATGCATGCTTTGCAACTTTAATGAAGCCTTAATGTGTATTAAATAAAGTAGTGCAAAGCAAGATGTATGTATACCTATACAAGTAAAATTTGTGCAAGACATGTTTGAACCAACTCTCGAGTCGAATAATTTACAAAGAATTTACGACAATATTTTGTCATTCCCTCGAAAGGGATAGTTTACTCAAGTAACTAGATATTTAAGGACGCACACTTTTTAGAGGTTGAAAAATTGGAAAAATATAATTAACCCTCTAAATAATTGATTTATTATTTTCTCAATCAATTAAACTTTTTTACTAATGATTTAAGTGTGTTTCAAGCATTCTTAAAGAAAGAGGTGCAATTTAAATGAAAAAGGGGTGCCAAAAGTAGTCCACCAAAGCTAAATCTCAATCCAAGGTCCAAAATACCAATGAGGTAGAAAAAACACAAAATAATCGATTATACCTAATGGTATAATTGATTAGAAGAATTCAAATTTTAAATTTTGTGCGCCCTAATCAGTTATACCTAATGGTATAATTGATTATTACATTGGAAATCAACATAAAGATCACTTCTCAATTGCTACCCACACGCGTTTAATGAAATAATCGATTATGAAGCTTCTCGAATTGATTATGTAATGCCTATTTCAAGGTATTATTTTTCCTCTCTTTTCATCTCATTCTACATTCATCTCTTGTGTGTTTAGTTGAGTATTAGAGCAAAAAATTCTTCTCTGTCTCTTCATCATTATCAATGGAACCAAAGAGATCTCACACTTCTAGAGGCTCGTACTCATACTAATCCAAATTTTTATCATCCTAAGATCAAGAAAACAATTTCAACCGATACTATGAAGAAAGAGAGCTCATTGATTCACACTACTTGAAATAGAAAATTTTCAAGTATTGTGCTTTTGTCCAAGCTTTTGTTCACACGCAGTTGAAGACCTTTATTTGTGAAGTACCGAAGGAGAGGTTTTCTACGTTGGTGAGGATGTTTTACTCAAACGTCAACCACGTAGATGGGAGGAACCAGAAATTAAACACTCAAGAATAGGAAAAAGCATCTTAAGTTTGACGATGATCAAGTCAACAATGGAGTACTAATCCAGCTACCCATAATTGCTCCTACCTAAGAACAACATGCAGAGAATGAAAATATGGAGAAATTTAATTATGATATCCCTCAAATGTCTTCCCATAGTAGTCTCCTCAAAACCATTATCTAGAATCAATAAGTAATGATGAAAATGCAAAGGAGTACTAACTCAAGAATTTGTCAACTCACTCGCAAGCTCGCTACAACTGGTCTTACATCTCATAGTAGATCTTGAAGGTGGGGAAAAACACAAGAAAGGGGGGATTGAATTGTGTTCTTTACCAGATTAAAATTCCCTTTCCTTTTAAACGTATTTTCTTTCTTTCGTTTTATCATCTATTGGATTATACTTTTGGTGTTGCGGAAGCATGTAGAAGTAGAACTACATAACCAATAAGATGTTCATTTTAACTTCTGTGTGTCATCAGAACTTTTGACTGATCTCAGTACAGTTCTGAAGAGCTTTTGCTTGAATATTCTAAGTTAAACGAATAGTACAGAAAGTAAAAGACACGTTCATTTTTATCCTGGTTCACCTTCTGAATAAGGCTATCTCCAATCCACCTTCTTCAGGTGATTTGTCTCTGTCCAGAGTTCTTAATCCACTATAACCAAATCATGATTACAACTGCACAATCCTCCATCGTGACTTACAACCTGCACAACCAACTGTTATGACTAACCCTGCACAAGCTACCCGCGAGTGACTGACCCCTAGATGACTGAAGCGTTCAGTGATCCCATCTGGATATAAATTTCATCAATCTAATAACCTGCACAACAATGCGTTGTGACTAACTCCCTACACAGATACCTGTTGTGACTGACTGCAATGGACTGTTCAGTGATCTCCACGAGATATAACATCCGTTAACTCCTGGACTCCTGACCTTCACTTGGTCTCCAAGAGATTTCCACAATGACCGCAGCCAATTGTCTTCTCAAGCATCTGACCTTAACTGGTCGCTCAAGGCATCTTCTGGATATTACAAAGGTGCTTCTAAATTAAGCAGATGTTCTCCTACGTTAAGTACATATAGTTTTCAGACAATTGCTAAGAATTAACACAATATGAGCAACAACTCTTGTGTTTCATTTATACATACAAGAAGTAAACTATCTTGCAGTCTTCTTTACTTTATCTTCCAGATGAGATCTTCACTTCACTGATTGATAGGCAAAATTAGAATACTTTCTCTCTACAATGATTGCTTCTTCAATTTGATCTTCATCTTTATTCTTTTTTAAGCAGGTTAAGAGCAACAACTCTTATGTAGATTTGCTTCTTTGGTTCTGATCTTCTTTCCTTGAATATGGAGGTTGAAGTTTTGAAGAAATCACTCCTTCATGTAAGACCATCTTCAATAATTCTGCTTAAGCATATGTTGAGCAACTTTTCTTGCATTTGATTGCTTCTTCAGAAAGATCTTCATCTTACTTTCCCAGAATCAGATAAGGAGAAACATCTCTTGACTCTTTAGATTTTGTCTTCATCATCAACTTTTGATGCATCTTTCGTGAGTGTATTGCTTGGTTCTTTTATGGAGTATACTGCCTATTTAGCAGGATCTATTCAGCTCCAATGGAACTTCTCTTCTAGTAGGCTGATGTTTTAGGCATTTTGTTTCATCATACACTCCATGTATGTTGCCTCTTCTATAATTTCTGATGCATGACAATTTCTTCTTTTATATTTTCATGCTCTGTTTCTTACTACAGCTTTTCTTCTAAGATATTTATTGTTCTTCCCTCTATAGATGTATCTTTGATACATACTTTGATGCTCATCCTGGATGCATACAAGAACGCATACCTGAAGCATACCTTCACGTTTTGAGGCTTGGTCTATTTATAGAGCTTGGTATGTTACCGTTGGAGTCTAGCCGTTGATATTTGTTTGAATGTTGCTTTGAATGCTTCGTCTAGATTGAGCCTTTTGTGACAAGTGTTGTTCTTGGTAGAACCTTATCTTCAGCATGACAATTATAGTGGATGGCGTGTTTCTTTGTTTAAGCTTTGTCTTTCCAACGCACTGCATGTGGCTTGATTCTTCTTTTGACCTTGGGAGTTGTTCCTTTTAAATGTTGTAACCGTTTGCATGTGATAATGTTTCTAACGGCTTTCCATTGATTCTAAGCTCTTTGTATTTTATTTATTCTATATATTGAGCTGTAGGTTCTTCATTGGTTCACAAGTGACTCTTTTGTTGTTTTGCATTTTGTATGTCACAACGTTGTAGCTTCAGAACTTGTAACCTCAGAACTTATGATATTTCTATGTGCGTGATCTTCTGATGTAACGAATCTTCATGTATATTTGAAATTCCTTTGAAGCTTCTGATTGTGATTTATGATTCTATGCTTGTTGTATGTAGACATTGGTATTTCTTTGAAGAAATGAAGATTGTCTTGTTGAAATCTAGCTTCTTGTAATACTGTTGTTGTTGCATATTCTTCTGAATGATCTTGTTCTTCGTTGTTGCTTCATTTACTTATGATTTGCTGATATTGGCTTGTTTGACGTATTCTTAATTAGAACATCTGATGAATGATGTTTAGCTTTGTCAATCTTCTAAATGTTTGATTCTTCTTTCATAACTAAGCCAGTTTCTGATGTATTCTTTATATTATGCTTTTGATGAATCCTGTATAAGACTTATAGCATAGTATCTACACACTAAATGAAACCATCAGTAATAAAATTGTTACTCACAAAATATATGCTTGTTATCATTAAAACTAGATTCTGAACATAGGATTCTCAATCTTGTTCCAACAATCTCCCCCTTTTTGATGATGACAAAACCATGTATTTTGATGGAACAATTTTATGAAGTAATAATAAATAAACAATTATATCATATTTCATGTTTAGTCAGAAAACTTGGATTCTAACAACTTATTCATCAAAATCTATTATTCTCTATTCTTTCTCCCCCTTTTTATTATCATCAAAAAGCTTTTAATAGGGTTGGATGGGATAGGGTGAATTTAAGGTGGTATTCTCCCCCTAATTTGTATAGTCCTTTTAGGGATAGGCTGGGATGATTTAGTTTAAGCATAGTCTCCCCCTGAATTAAATACTCCTATTGTTTCTGATTTAGCTACTCCTGAATTCTAACAAACCCCCCTGAGATGAATATCTGAACAGAAGGTATGCTACTAGCTTCTTGAGTAATTTTCTATTCTGCCTATTTCTTTCAGAAGATTGCTGGTTATAGCATCTTGTCAGTGCACACATCTTCTTTAGAAGTTATTACAGGAATGATTCTTAGAATACAAACTTCTTTTATCACGAATTTTTAACCATAGATAGTATTTAATTTTACTTTTGTCATGTCAGAGTCCATTATGTTCAAAAATTTCAGAAGATACGATGACCAGTTTATCAGAACATGTTTGAGATTAGATTAACAGATTCTTATAGATCTTTTATTCTTTGCCTAAGATTTCAGACTTTGTTTAAATTAGAGTGAGAATGATGCTTTAAACACAAGCATATATGACGAGGACAAGTTTTATTAAGAAATACTCAAGTTTTATTAACCTTTCAACTATCATATGATGGTAATCAATATGAAGATATCTCAAGTATCTTTAATAATACTCAAGGTTTTTGTGTGATTATAGAGTCAAAGATAATGATGCCAAGACTTGAAGTTTTAAAGTTGTGAAAGAGAGAAAATATGAAAGCTTGTCTAATCGTGTTTGTCTAAGTAACCATTGTCTTGTAAAGACACAAGGGTAATTTTGGAAATACTATGGAAAAATCACTCACATACTTAAAACCTTTGAGAAGCCTATCATATTTTATTCAAACCACCTAAAAATTGTTTTTATGGCCTAGACAACTGATTAGGGGAGTATCTGATTGATTGGAAAATATTTTCAAATTGAATAATCAATTAGACCTAATAACTTCATCAATTATTTTCATAAAGTTGAATCTAAAATTGATTGGGACATTCTCTTAATGATTGATAACGGCTAAATATCAAAACTTTCCATTTGTGGCTTAAATAATCGATTATTAAAGGTCAATAATCAATCAGCCTAATTGATTATGGAATTGATTTGGCCCATGAATTATTTCCAAATTTAAATTACAATATGTCCTATAGAGCTTCTCTATTACTTTTTCACATCCATAAAATGAGCTTTGATTTCACTTTCATTTCACTCATCATTTTCTCTAAATCTCTTATTTTTCTCACATATATTTAGCCATACGGTTTAGGGAGTATTCTTGAGTCTAAGTGAAGATCATATTCTGGATGAGGGCTTAATTGTAATTTACTAAGAATGTATTATCTCTCGAGTAAATATTTCTTCTATAAGAAGGTGTTTCGTTGCGAGCTAAACCTTTTAAAATCTCTTGTATGATTTTGGGGATTGCCTTTGGAAGACACTATTTGGTTTGTGAGTTTCACCAAGAAGGAAATCTTTCTCTTGGTTCGTGAATATTATCCATTAAAATCTTCACAATGGTTCTCGAGCTCAATCCAATCAAAAGATTTATCGGTTTAAGATTAGACTGGTTAAAATATCAATTGGTTCTCGATTTCAGCGTGGTATAAAAGCTTATTTGGTTTGATATTAACGTATACAAAATATTAACTCGGTTTGTGATCAGCCTGTGTAAAACCCCAGTTCGGTCAGGAGTTTAGCCAACTCAAAACTCCATCTTGCTTCGAGATTAGCCATTGGAAAATATCTGTTTAGTTTGAAGGATAACCACTATAATCCTTGTTTGTTATTTGGTTGGAAATGTGAATTACAATACTGCAACATATGTGATTATATAATGGAAAAGTGTCTTATACAGTTATGTAGTTATTGTTTTGTGCTTGCCTTTTAATTCCTTCCAACCTTTCAGATGTGTGAAAATTAGACTTAAAATTGGTCAGTTATAATTTGTGGAGTGTAATTAGAGTAAACGTTAAAGGGTAAATATGAAAAAATGTAGGTCAATCCAAACTTCTGTATCCCACTTATCTATAGTTATAGTTATAGATGTCAATACTTCCCCTGTATCAATTATATGAGATTTTAATTTTTTTCATACAAATTAAGATAATTATCAGTGTTATATGGGTAAGAAATTTTGTGAGATGATTTAATATTTTTTATTAATAACACATGGGGAAAAATTTTAATAATTAAAAAATAGTAATAAATAATGGAGTATAATGGCGAAATGAATACTATGTAATTGGAATTGGAAAATGAATTATAATTAAATATAAATGTTTCTTACAAAATAATTTATAATTTAAAAAGGTGATAAAATTAAATAATTATCAAAATCATATAATTTAAAATTAAAATCGATAAATATATTTAGTAAATAATCATATACATAAATTTAAATTAGACATACGTTATGTTTCACCATATCTTCGACCAATTTGTTTTATCAGAACTTCATTATATTTCTCTCAAAGTTGAAAATATTGATGTAGAATCTAAAGTTATGAATAGAAAGAAAATATATTTCGATATTGTAAAAAATCAGAATGTTAGAAATACAACAAAAAAGTCGATGGAGGATGCCAAAGACATGGAAACACAATCTAGAGGGGCGATCAATGGCGATAGTCCATTAATCATAGTCGATGAGAATGAGTGGTAGAGTCAAAGACACAGTGGCAGTGGAGTGTGAATGTTTCTAGTGGAGCAAAAAGGAGGAGTGATGGTTCACAATGATGCCGAACCATAATGGCAGAAAAGCTCCAATGGTGTTATGGTGGGCCAAATCCAATTAATGATGGTTCGTTGGCTGTCATTTTGGTTCGTGGATTCAGTCGTTAATGGATTGTGTTTTGGTCCTGTTATGGATATGTTGGATTTCAACAATTATAAACATGTATCTATATTTTTTTTATAAGACAAACATCTGAATATAGTTAGAAAAATAGAGGGAATAAATGACAATCCTAATTGAGAATCTTAGAGAAGAAATGAGGTTTTTATTACAAATGTGCACCACGTGTACTAAATGAGATATCGAGAAGTTTTCCAAAGACAACGATTTTGGATTGTAGAAAATGAAGATATAAGAAATATTAACAAGAAAAGCTTTACCGAAGCATTGAAGAGTGGGGAATTGATGCATGCACGCCTAACACAGTAATAGAAGATCGAGACGGTGGATAAGGTACAAATTCAAAAACTTTCTAGATAAAGATATTAAACAAGAAAATATTAAATAAAAAATGTCTCTAAAGGTTACTTTAGCGACAAGCCAGGTGGTAGAGAAGAAATTGATTAAGTATTGGATGATATTTATGTCTTGTTCGTTACTATCAAGCTGAAGAAGATATGGAAGCAACATCATCAATACCTCAAGTTCATGGGAGTCCAACCAAACAAAAGGAAGAGGAAATATGATGTATTCTTTGTGTCACATATGTCGTCCTAATAGAGGATAGGACGGTAAAGTTAGAGACCTTAAAGAAGCGCAGCGTGAGAGGCAACCCACATACTGGTGTTATTTATTTATTTTTTCCTTTTTTACTTTCTCATTTTGTGAACTATATTCTTGCATTAATTAATGAATGAGTTTGTTTCTATTGTTTTCTTCAGTCCAGAGTATGATGCTTTACCAAAGACAAAAAGAATAAAGACACAATTAAAGAAAAACAAAAGAAAAGAGAAAGCAAAGTTGTTATAGAAGTTCCAAATGCAAATTGATAAAGTATGAAGTAGAGTAATATACAACAATCTTTTACCCAATCACCAAATACCTCAACAAGTGATTTTTGAGCCAAATAATTCCAATATTTACCTTCTTTCTTATATGAGTTTCCATATGATTATTAATCTACTAGAATTTTCTTTAATTCTTAATTATTGTCTGTCTGTTTGATTATAGGACGGGGAAAGTTGTTTGTTTTAACATAGACCCTTTCGTAGGTGAACCTGAAAAGAATAATTTATTCGTTGCTAAACAGTTTGAGCATGGGTCATTTCTTTTGGTGACTTAGCCACATGTATAATCGATTGACCTGAAAGAGAAGTCTTTCCACCATCTACCAGAAGTTAGGTAGATTATTATTTTTCAAAGTCATGCGATAATCTAAGTTTGGGGTTGCTTTTAAAATGAGCAACGATTAAAGTTTGGGTTTAGGGTACTAGAATCTTAGAATCGGAAAAAATGATGAAAAAGAAAAATAAAAGAATGAATAGAAGCTAGAAAAATCGTTATCATGTAAAATGTAAAGCTTTTGAAAAAAATGCTCAAAAGAAAATCGATTTGGAAATCTAGTACTCCATAAGTCAAAATAAATGAAGAATATGTAAGGATGGTGTTAAAATAGGAGGATAATATGTATTTAACACCAAGGACATAAACCTACAAGCCAAATATATCCCACCTTGAGATAAGCCACATTACAACCTATGATAGGCCTCAAAAGTGTGTTTTTGAATAGAAAGTGACAATTTTTTTTAGAAATCTTGCAAATTCATATGTATGATTTCAACTGTACGTGAATGAGTCTTTACTGTATTATTTCAATACGAGTGAACAAAAAGATTGAGAGATGTTTGATCATATGGAAAGTTAACGAAAAAATCTTTGAAGTATGATGGATCAAAGTGAGGAATGGAATTGATAACTTTGATATTATTAGTGCCTGTCATTGGTTTGGTAAGTATGAAATTCTAAGGAAGATCACAGTTATGAATGAGTTCCTTGAGAACAAACAACAGAGTGAGTTTGGGGTTGTGATGACAATTTATCAACATATAATTTTTACAAGCACTTTATATTGTTTCTAGTTCAATTTTGATTTAGTTTAAGAAGAAAAAAATTGGAAAATGAAGAAGTGAAAGAAAAAGGAAGAAAGAAGAAAATTTGAAGAGAATGCAAAGAAAAGAAGAGCTAGCCACTAAATTCTTCACGCATGCATCATGGGTGCGACAATAAGCCATCATGGCACAATGAAAAGTATCTAGGTCGCGATCAAGGGGAAGGACAACACATTGTAGGCGCGAAAGATGCATCGTGGGCACCATTGTTGGGTTTTATAACACATTTTTGCTTCTATAAAAGGGCAAGACGTAGAGGAAAAAGAGGTTAGTGTAATGGTGAAATTTGGTGAGACTAAAGCCATGGAAAATACTTAGCTCATTTGTTTTAAACAGAGTCGCCACCACGCTTTATTGTTTCAAAAAGGAATGGGAGAAAGAGCGAATAAAACCCACAAAAGTTTTTAAAATCAAAACTAATAAACTCATCAGAGATTTGGGTAAGGGGGTTTGTTATACAAGGGGAAGGTTTTAAGTACCTTTCATATCCATGGTACTCCATGAGAACCTCTTTGAAAATGTTATTGTTTTTTTGTACATGTATTTTGAAAAGCATATGTGGAGTTGTTTAAAATAGAGGGTGAGGATGGGAAAAGAAGTTTTTGAAAGTGAGCTCGATAAGACATCGCATATTAGGCCTACATACCCCTTTTAAAGAAAAGGGAAGTCAGAGCTTTTGTAGTTCCCCTTAAACGGAAAATAAAAGGGGCCAGAGTGGCCAAAATCTTTTTGGGTGTTAAGCTTTAACAATACTTAACAAGTTTTTTTAATAAAAAGGGACCAAGTTTTAACAATACAAGGTCAATGGACTAAGAGTAGTTTCACCGAGAATAATTCTTCTCTTAGTACCAAGGTTTTAAAACAAAGGGATGGTTAAGCTTTAACAATACGAAACCAATAAAAAAGACCAAGCTTTAACAATACAAGGTCAGTGGACTAAGAGTAGTTTCACCGGGAATAAGTCTCCTCTTAGTACCAAGGTTTTAAAAACACAAGGGTTTGGTTAAGCTTTAACAATACAAAACTATAAAACAAGTGAAAAACTTTAACAATACTTTAACACTAAAATAAAAGAGATTGGAAAAGAGTTTGAGTACCTTGACAATTTTAGTCAACAACATTCTCATTCCTTTGGATTTTCAACAAACAATACTTAAGCAATCAAACAATGGATACCTCAAGTGTGTGTGTATGATGATATATGTCACAAAAGGACAAACAAGTAAGTATAACAATCACCAATGATAATGAGCAAGGATGTTTATACCTTTTGAATGGATTCATATATGAATGAATGATGGATGATGAATATGAAACTCATGCATGTGGGTTAGATAAACAAAGTATACACAAATGATAATACAATGGATGATAAGTATAAAAACACAATGGTGAAAATCAACAAGTGTGTGCACAGGATAATGGTTAAGATAAACAAATAAGTACAAAACACAAGGATTGAAATCAACAAGTATATGTACAAGTTAACAAGTTCATGGATAAGCAAAGATCAACATGTTTCTTTTTGGATTAGGGTTTTAAACCTAGGGTTTTTGAAATTAGGGTTTGAAATTAGGGTTTTGAAATTAACACTTACACCTAATTAATTTTAATGATTAAATACCAAATCCTAAAAGAGGATTGGTCTAAGGGTACATGGAAAAGTCCCTAAACAATATTCACAAAAAGATACAAAATCACTTTGAATAAATATTCAAAATAAAAATGATAGGGTTAGAAGTAGTCTAGCTATGATTTCACCTTCGATTATGTGGACTATTTGTAAATTCTATAATGATTCCATCTTTTCAGGTACACGAATAAATGAGGAGGACTTGGAAGATAAGAGCATTCCCCTTGCTTGGAAAATAGTATTTTGGTAGGTCGTCAGTTTACTCATATACTTTTTCTACTTGCGTTTAGAACCTTATTCTCTGTTTGAGTCAATAGTCTCGTTCGAGAGTTTACGACTTTGTTCCTTGATATTCTGATCTTTATGCTAGTATTACTTCATCTATTCATTTTCCTTTGAAAAATTAAAACAATAAAACAACAACTCAGAATTATCTCGTTAAGATCGACTACACAAATCAACTTCCGCTATAATGTTCTATCTAAGACCATACTTCTATCCAAATTGCTAATCTCGAGATCTTTCTTAGTAACTTCTCTTATAATTTTTCCAGGTCTTCCTCTATTTCTTACTATTTGACTCTATTCTCCAATCTATCTACTCTCCTAACCTCATAATGTACAAGTCTTCTCTCTACACGTCTAAATCACGTAAGTCTAACCATGTCATTCCTAATCTTATCATGTTTAGTCTGTCCACATATTCAAAGCAATCCTCATTTTCTATACATATTTTGTTCTCGTGATGATTCTTAACCATCCAACATTTAATCTCGAATAATATCGCAAGTTTTACCGTGGTCCGATAAAATTTTTCTCCCTTTAACTTGAGGGTATATTTGTGTTACATAAAACCCTTGAAGCTTTCTTCCATTTCAACTCGTCCGGCTTGAAATCGATAGTTTACTTCCTCTTCTATTTCTCCATAGTTTTGTTTTACGGACATGAGATATTTAAATCATGTGACTTGTAGAATAAAATGATCTCCATTTCTAAATATGATCCTTATTGCTGTGGAAGATGATGAAAATATCCATATGTAAAAAGAAAGACATGTAACAGAAAATAATAATCAAAATAATATTATATTAAATTTCAAGAGTTTAGTTAGTTGTAAAAAGACAAACCATAGATTAAGAAGTTTTGGATTTGAGCCAGTAGTGCTCTGAATCCTAAAATCTTTTCATGGGCTTCATGGATCCCCCAACCAAATGACCATGAAAACATGAACATTTGGCAGACTCATATCAATTCTCATGCTGCAGTCATTTTAACTTGTTAAGATTCTCGTGGCTTGAAGCTTTTCACCGTTTGTCGCTCTCAAACTAACGTGAAACTTTTTATATCTTTTTCCATATAAGTGGATCCTCAATTTCCTTTTCATCAGTTTCTTCTGTATATCTACTTCATTTTTAGATAATCACTTATTTGCATGAGATTTTGTTTCTCAACAAGCTCTGAAGGTAATCAATCATGTCAGAAGTTTTGCATGAAAATATGAGATCTAACAGTGAAGATATTCGAACTTCTCTTCAGCCTCTGCTGAAGTTAATCTCCCTCACACTCATAGGACTATTTCTTGCAAACCCAAAAATGCAGTTAATTCCCAGAGCCACATTCAAACTCCTAAGTAAACTTGTCTTTGCATTGTTTTTACCTTGTCTAATATTTAGTGAACTTGGTGCCAGCATAACCCTAGAGAATTTTAAGGAATGGTGGTTCATACCAATCAATGTACTTCTCAGTACATTTTTTGGAAGCTTACTTGGATTCATAGTGGTGATTATATGTCAACCACCTCATAGGTTTAATAGATTCACAATCATAATGACCGGGTTCGGAAACACCGGTAATCTTCTCATTGCTGTAGTTGGATCTGTCTGTCACACTCAAAATAACCCTTTTGGAAAACAATGCAAAGCAAGAGGTGTAGCTTATGTTTCTTTCTCCCAATGGATCTCTGTGATTCTTGTTTACACTTTTGTTTATCACATGATGGAGCCTCCTTTTGAGTATTATGAGGTTGTTGAAAATGAAGATGAAATCATAGAAGAACAAGAGGAATCAATACTTAATGATGTTAGTAGACCACTTCTTGTAGAAGCCGAGTGGCCCGGTATTGAGGATAAGGAAACTCAACATTCTAAGACTCCGTTTATTGCTAGAATCTTTATGAGCATTTCTGGGAAATCCGCGTCTATTATTCCTGGTCTTGGTTTTGAGTCAGGGTCAGGAATACTGGACGGGAGAGAAAGTAGTGAGAATAATCTTATGTCAATTAGGTGTTTAGCCGAGCCTAGAGTTTTTAGAAGGATAAGAATTGTTGCTGAACAAACGCCAATTCGTCACATACTTCAACCACCAACAATTGCATCTTTGTTGGCTATCATCATAGGAACTGTGCCTCAGATGAAAACATTTTTCTTTGGAGATAATGCACCAATGTCCTTTATGACAGATAGTTTGGAAATATTGGCTGGTGCAATGGTACCTTGTGTGATGCTTATATTAGGAGGTATGCTAGCTGAAGGACCAAATGAATCTACACTTGGAATTAGGACTACTATAGGGATCATTGTGGCAAGACTTGTGGTGCTTCCGGTTATAGGAATTGGTGTTATTCTGTTGGCTGATAAGTTGAATTTCTTGGTTGAGAATGATGCTATGTTTAGATTTGTGCTATTGATGCAGTATACAACACCAAGTGCTATTTTGCTTGGAGCAATAGCTAGCTTGAGAGGCTATTCAGTTAGTGAAGCTTCAGCAATTCTATTTTGGCAGCATGTCTTTGCTCTTTTTTCTCTTTCTTTGTACATTATAGTTTACTTTAGAGTAATTGAATACTTTTAGTGAATATATATATATATATATATATATATATATATATATATATATATATATATATATATATATATATATATATATATATATATATATATATATATATATATATATATATATATATATATATATATATAGGAGTTAAAAGGTAGTGCACTGACAGTGTAAAACTATTTTACACTATCATCCAATAGGGAATCATGAATGTGCCATGTCATTAAAGTTTTTTTTAAATAAAAGAATGTTTTAATTGGATGCATGGTGGTGATTGGTTGACAGTGTAAAAATATTTTACACTGTCAGTGCATGATCCCTTTTCTCATATATATATATATATATATATATATATATATATATATATATATATATATATATATATATATATATATATATATATATATTCTTTCTTATCGTGGGGATGTGAAAATATTGTACACAGTCAATCAACTTGAAGACACATTTCCTAGCTTTTGTGTTTGCTGTACTTGATTATACATGTTACAAGCCTAGTCTAATAAATCTTTTTCAATATAACTAATATAAATAAATGAAATTGATAGAAACAATGAAATAATAATAAAAAAAATTATAAAGGTGTTAGATGAAAATTTAATAACTCAAGTGTTATAACCGGTTGATATGGTGTTTTAAAGGTGTGGGATGAAAAATTAATAATTTAAGTGTTATAATCCGTTAACATGGAGGTGTAACAGGTTACAATGGAAGAATAATCACCTCTGGAGCCTGAAAAAATTGGTTTTGAATTGTTGTAATCGGTTAACCAAATGCGATAAGCGGTTACACCTGACATGAGATGTTTGTCTGTGTAATCGGTTAGCGAAGTGTGTTAACCGGTTACGCGCCCAAATTTTTGATTTTTCTTATATTTTAGTTTTTTGTTTTAGGTCTTGTTGTAATATTCTTGTATAAATGTCTTGGAGGCATTCTCATCTCAAACAAATGCAGTATATGATTCTTACTCTCAATTACTCCATCTCTCTCTCTCTCTCTCTCTCTCTATAATTCTCTCACTATTTTCTTCTCCACATACCCTAAAATTTGGCATCAAGAGCCTGGTTCTGGTCCATAATCCGATGTGCAAACATGAATACCTTCTACAATAATAGAGTATCTACAAACCTACCAACCCTTGAAGAAAAGAATTACGACAAATGGTGTAAGCAAATGAAGGTGTTGTTTGACTACCAAGATGTTCTTGAAGTGATCAAGAATTGGGTGAATCCCCTTGTCGATGGTGCAACGGATGCATAAAAGGTTGCGTTCAAGGAAGAAAAGAAGAAATATGACAAAGTGTTGTTCTTGATCCATCAATGCTTTGATGGTGATAACTTTGAGAAAGTTGGCGATTGCGATTCAGGCAAGGAAGCATGGGAAATCTTGAAAACCACATGCAGAGGATGATAAGGCAAAGGTGGTGAGGTTACAAACTTATAAACGTCAATTTGAATTGATTCAAATGGAGGAAAATGAGACAATCAATTATTACGTGACGCAAATTACGTGGCTGGTGAATCAAATCGAGTCTTATGGAGAAACTATTTCAACCCTCTCATACAAGGATGACTTCGACTAGAACTTTTCAACAAGCTTTTATTTCGAAAACTCAGAACATCTTCAACCATACCTCATTTTTTTACTTATCACATTGAATCAAACTTGGCGTCAAAAACTTCCAGCTAACAGGTAGACAAGTTGAAGTCTCTTAAGGAGGAAGCACAATTTCATAGGTCCCCGCTTCTCTTGCTTCCAAGAATGCAGAGATTCATTCTTCTCTAGAGATGGAGAGGAAGTATCGTAAGGAGGCTACAACTTCCACTACGACAATTAACTCTCTCACAAATAAGGTTGCAAAGGCTCTTCAATAGGATAAGGAATCTCCGAAAAAGAAATAGGAGGTTTACGAGGGACGGTTGGCCGACTTTATGGACGAAGTTAATGAAACGCTTGAACAAAACCTAAAAATGGTGTATCGTTCCTTTGAACAAGTAATTGACTAGTTGGAAGCACTTCATCGATGTGTTTAGATTCTCCATTCTCAACTTGTACCTCGTAAGATGGTCTGGGAAGGAATGTTGGTGAATGACGATAGTTCTCAGCCTCAAGCTGGTGATGAATGATTTTTGTTTCTATATAACTTGTAATAGGCTTTGTCCCTTGGTGTTTACCTGTAACATGTGTGGGCAACAATATTTATCTACCTTTATTTGTCTGGTATTTTAATACTTAATATATTTTGTTTAATAGTTTTCATGGTCTTCATACTATACTAGATGGATTATTCTCGGCTATGTCTCTCAACTTTTAGTAAGCTTATGATTTCTGCCTTTGTTAGGATTTGATTTGATTATCCCCTTAAATAGTGACTTGCACCATTTATATTATCTTGTTTGGGTGTTTTCTTGAGCAGGAACCGACAATGCCTTTAAAGCTAGTTGTCACTCTTTCTTTTGGGGGAACTGGAATAACCGTCAAACTTTGTCATTACTCGTCCTGCTCGATGAGAGTTGGCGTAACTAGTAGGCTTCGTCGTTACTCATCCCAATTGAAGAGAACTAGTGTAACTAGTAACCTTGTCATTACTCGTCCTAGTCGAGGAGAGGTGATGTAAGTGTTCAGCGTCACTAGAAACCATTCCTAACCAATGTTAGGTTCTTGTTCTTGATTTTTAACTTGGTTCTAGGTGGACGTATCTCGGGCTCCACTGTTCACGTTCTTGGAGTGGCTACTTCCTAAGCTGGTGTGCGCTAGATGCGCTTAAGCGCATTTCGTCTAGTAGGATCATGTTTCATAAAGACAATCTATACCATATTGCCAAGGATTATAATATTATTCGTGTGTACAATATCTCTTTAGGAAAAAGATGTATTTATTTAGTTTTTAAGAAGTCTTGAGAAATACTTATCTTGAACATTGACAAGATTTGCATGAGTCCCTTTGATAATTGGCATTAGGGGATCCGCGTATGATCGTTTGACAATCAAATTTACGTTTGATGGGATATGCGTCAACGAATTTTCATTATTTACAAGTCTTTTCTCCCTAGACCATACACTAAGTCGCGGGGTTTGGCTCCCACAGGTTTTTGTACCAGGTACTTTGCTTGGAATTACGGGTCAAAGTTTCTTTAAATTAATGCCTCTTCCTAGTACCGAGGTGGATTGTGAGGATTCTTTTTCGATTTGGCTACAACTGTACCTCGACCTTGTTATTGAGTCATTGTATGTGACAATTCAACTTGCTTGGTGGTAGAAATAGATTTGGCCAGTATGCCTCCCTTCTTAGACAGTTGACAAATTCGTTGAATTCGTGAAGGTTACTTCTTCTTCCACGCCAGTTTGTGCAAGGGAGATCTACTTTCGTGTTCGTCTCGAGTTATGTTTGGATCGGTCAAGCTCCCACTATAAATTGATCCTTCTAAAATGGTATGTCCTATCACAATGATAAGAACAAATTTTGAATTCGCATCGGAGATTCGTTCTTCAACTATGATAACACTAATTATGAATTGTTTCAGTCTCCACTATAGATGTGACTGTCACTCTACTATGAATATGAAGAACAGTAAAAACAAACGCGATATGATAAGCAACAAAGCAATCGTATTGGGGTTCTCCCCCTGAACGTATTAGAGATTGATCGAATATGATGGAAACAAATAAAATAATAAAAATAAATTGATTAAACTAAATTAATAAATATTATTAAAAAATAAATATTATCGAATAATAAATTAATAAAACATATCATATTGATAAAAATAAATATGTATACAAATATATACATGCGTTTCAATTCGGTTTAGATCAATTGTAAAAAGTCAATAAAAATTTGATCTGAACCAAACGGTTTTTATAAAACAAAAATCAAACACATTCAATAATATTTAATTTCTAGTTTGAATTAAAACACCCCTAATTTCCACCCTAAAATATGAGGGAGAATTGATCAACCTTTTTCGACAATAACTCACCTGGCCAAAATAGAAGGTCCAAGTATCCAATAACTATTTATCTTCATCCGATTAGCAGCACAGTTGTCCAAGCGCTATATAAAGCCTTTCTTCACGTAACCTCACGTTGGGCAAATGTTTATGAAAGAGAGCTAGAAGGATCGTGTCAATGTCTTACATTACACTGTAAAACTGTAAAGTAAGAAACAAACATTTCTTAACTCATTCAATATATATCGAAATGTTTTGGTTTCAATTACTCTTGTTTTGTTTATTATTTATGTTTAGGGTTCTATGTTGTGGTTAGTATTTAATCATATTTAGGGTTTAGAGTATAACAAAATTAATCATATTTATTTAGGGTTTATAGTATTGTTGAATGAAGAATAAAGGAACTTCACTACAAGGTTGTTTCACGGAAGAACTTTTCGAATTGATTGTATTGATGCAAGTTTATTGATTCTGTTATGTATATTGATTTTGATTACTACTGTTATTGTGTTTGTTTTATGGAGAATGATAATATACTATTTGTCCATGACAGGTGATTATATATATCTTGGCCATGATGGACATAGAGTGCGCTGAATTACCACAAGAAATCATAGAATTAATATCCAAAAGGCTGACAGTCTACTCCGACTATCTCCGATTCCGATGCGTATGTCACAGTTGGAATTCCTATGTTCCCAAAACCCCTCTCCATCTACCACCTCAACTCCCATGGCTCATGGTTTCACATAATTCCTTCTTTGACCCATCCACCAACAAAACCCACTACATCAATGTCCCTCTATCTTCTACTTACAAAACTCGTATATGCGGTTCTTCTTTTGGCTGGCTCGTCATTCTCCACCAAATCTGGCAGGTTCGGCTTCTCAACCCTATAACACACGCCACAATTTCTCTTCCTTCTCTCAGCACTTTGCCAGAGTTTGTTAGACGGCCTTTGGATTGTAAGAGTAACCAATTCCTTAGAAAAGTTGTCTTGTCGTCTAACCCATCTGATAGCGACGACTTCGTAGCAATCACCATTGTTCATTTAAGTTGGTTAGCATTCTGTAGAAAAGGCTATGAATCTTGGGTTCTCTTCACTATCAATGAATATTATGAATGGATGGATGTTGCATTCAAAAACGGTTTGTTCTATGCTGTGAGCACGAAAGGAATGATAGCCGTGTGTGATGTTGAAGCTCCTCGACTCTCCATTATTAAGACGACAAACCCTGTCGATTTATGGTGTGATATGCACTATCTTGTGTTTTCCGGGGAGGACATGTTGCTGGTCTCTTCCTTCTTGCTAAGGGAATATGTATCTCGCTCAGAGTGGTTTCAAATTTTAAAGATGAATTGGAATGAACTAAAGTGGGAAGAAATTCAAACTTTAGGCAAAAAGATGTTGTTTGTAGGGTCGATGTCTTCTGTTTCTTTTTCTGCTGCTGATTTTGCTGGATCTCCTCCAAATCGTATCTATTTCATTAACGATGTTTATAGGAAAAACGATTTTGGCATCTTTAGTTTATCAAGTCCAAGCCTTGAGTTGTTGGTCCGTTATAAACTAAATTCAGTTCCTAGTTTTAAAGGTCCAATTTGGGTTACACCAAATCCGCGATGAGCTAAGTTTATCAGTAGGGTATATTAGATGGAGAAATTCAAATGCAAAGTTGTGTCTAAGTTGCAGCAGCATAGCAAGATTATGGTATTATTGCAGTAATCTCGTTTACTTTAAACTTGTCTTGTATGTGTCTACTTAAATACTTTGGTGAACTTGGCTTGATCGTTCTTTCTTTGCGTGACTATTTTTTTCATGTTTATATCTTATTGTTTGGTTTCATAATATTTTTTCATGTTATTCTGGTTTCTTTTTGAATTGAAATTAAGAAAGGAGATTGAAAACAGAATAGGCTAAAACTTGCACTGGTCATGTAACATATATATGTAGAAAATTGTGATATCAAAATATATATAAAATTTCTGTAACTTGTATAGACAGAACAAGATGAATACTTTGATAGTATCACAAGACTTGTGACCATCTTGATTAAGTTGTTTTTTCTCAACCTCAGTGTGCCGAGGTTGTTGGAAGATAATAGATTCTGGAAGACTTTGATCACTAATTCGCTCACCATCTTCAGATATAGAATTTTGTATCTCATTTGATTTGTCCAACTGCGGTTTTGTGACTCTCCATTGTGTTGGAGGAACCGGAGGAGGTGGTGGTGGTCGAGTAGGCTCTGCAAAATTATGCGACGTAAAATCATTATTGTGTTCATGATGTCAATTACTTTCTTTCTTAAGTACGGGATTCACGTGGTCAAAACATGGAAAATGAAGTAAAGGCTTGGATAACGAAAATTCCACGTGATTTATCACCGTCTTTTTACGCCAGTGTCAATATTGGACATTCTTTCATGTTCTTTGGTACTTGAGATAAATTCATTTGATGAGCTTCTGTGAAGACAATCTGCCATGGTTTCGGAAGTTTCACCGAACTCCCAGGGATAAGAGTCATAGTTTGAGCGAGGGGTGTGACAATCATATGAAGCGCAAGGAGATGATCAACAGAACGTGTCGTCACCGTCAGAGTGAGAGCCTGAATCGACCATAGAAATGGAGGCAATAAAAGTTACCTTTTATCCTTATCAACGGTCTACTTTTTTAGCCCATATAAAGGGATCCCATTTCATTGCAAAGAACAAGAAAATTGAAAGAAGAAAAAACACTGCAAAAAATTCCAACGTGAGAAAATTTCATCCAAGAGAAATTCAAAACACAAAGAGTTGTTGTTCATATTTGTGTAATCACATTGTTCTTCATTGTAGTGTTATATTTTCTTATTTATAAGCACTATTGTAAACACTTTTTGTTTGTAAATCTTTCAAGATTTGTTTCCTCAAGTGACTAAGTGTGTTTGTTTGTATACTTGAAAGGGCTAAGGTATTTTTCTAAACTCTTAGACGTTGGTTGTAATCTTTCAAGATTAGTGGCTTAAATCTTTTTTGAAGGAGAAATCACCTTGGCGGGTGGACAAGATTAGCCTTTGTTTAAAGGTGAACTTGTATGAACCAAAGTGTTATCTTTACTTTCTAAGTTACTATTTCTCGTTGTTTGTGTGAGTGGTTCTAAACGACAAAAATTGAAAACTCAATTCAAACCCCCATTTGTTGTGTTTTTCTCTACCCTCAATTGGTATCAGAGCTACGACTCTGTTATTGTTTCTTCAATCAAACACTTAACCTTGTAAAGAGATCCAGTGTGAGAAAAACTTTCTAAATGGCTATGTCATACCCCAAAATTTTCCCACTATAGTTCAAGACAATTTGTCTCCTCATACTCAAGTATCCTCAATTGCCCAAGAGTATTCAAGGTTTTTACCAGATAAAAGCTTCTCATAAGTGACATGGCCAAAAATTAGGGTTGTGTTTCTTTTCAAGGAAACTGAACTTCTAAGGCCTCAAATGGACTTCATGGTATCCTATAGGACCCAGGGTATCCTCATACCAAATTTCAAGCTTTGAATCACAAAATTGCTCATTCAACTGTTCAAATGATCCACGATCAACCAGTTTAACCTAAAAGTCAACTATGATCAAATCACAGTCAAAACTCATGATTTTTGGTCAACATCAACATTTTGAAGTCACATTCATCATTTGATCAAGGTTTGATCACGATTCATCAAGGAGAGTTCATAAATCATCAAAAGTCCAAGTTACTAAATTAGGGTTTCAAGGAGAAAGTCAACTGAACTTTGACTGATCATATCTCCCACATGGTTCATCAGAAATTTCCCAACCAAAGCTCATTCTCAAAGAAATTAAATTCCCTACAACTTTTATGCTGGGCCCAAGGTCAACAAATGCTTCAGCATAAGAGATATGAGCCAAAACATTCTAGGTCCCTTTAGAGGTTCACAAAAAGCTTTTTTTTTCCAGGGCCAATAACTTCAGGATAAAATCTCCAAATGCAAAAAAGCTTCCAAAGTGGCTTGTAAAAGACATCTTGAGCTTTCCAATAAGTCCTAGAACACTTTCATAGGACAAATATTGAGTGAGTTATGATTGTCAGAAGTTGGGAAAATTTGAGAAGACGCATGAAGACCTAAGTGGCAAAAATCAAACTTTTGAGTAATGGACCTATAAACTTGGATTCCTCATGTGAATATAAGCTTATTAAAGGCCCAAAGACTATTTGATACTTATTTTATGATTTTATTATATTTATTTTTGGATTTATTTAATTAAATTCAATATAAATCAAATTAAATCAAAAAAATAAATCAAATCAAATCACACAAAAACTTTCCATTCATGTAAACATGTCAAAGTTCATCCCAATATCTCATAACACGTGAAAGAAAAGTTGGAAAATAGATTTTCAACCAAAAAAGAAAGGTTTCATGCATAATTAAAACCAAATATTTTTTCAATCAATTGGCCTGCTCTCTCTCCAATCTTCTTAACCTAATTTCACCTCATATATATAGATAACATTGCAACCTCAAATGACACGGAAACCCTAGCCTCCAAGACTCTCATTCAAAGTTCCAAAAATCTCAAGAAACTTGAATTTTCGTATTCATACTTGCAGCCACTTTCAATCCAAAGTAACTTCATATTTCTCTTCCCAAGGTGATTTAGAGTAAGTAAGGACTAATACATAGCCCCCATATCACGTAAATATCATAGCATATTTGTTCATGTCCATTCAAACTTATGACTTTTCATGTTTCATTATCCATTGTGTTTCAATATGATTTGATGCTTTCAATGTGTTTATAAGGATGTTTAGAACAGGTATGACGCATAACATGAGAGCCTCGAGCCCTAAACCAAGATACACCATGGCTGGGGCACAAGCATTCTTTGCTTCGTTTTCACAAGTGAAGGCTTTTACGGTCCAAACCATGGCCACCATTGAGACCAAAAGGTTCAAATTAGAGGGATAAGGTTTTTCGTTTTCATTTATGTGTGATATTTTGCAGGTTCTAAATACACAGTATTTGCTACGAAGATCCGTAACAAAATTGGCAGCAAAAAAGTGGCAAAATCTTAGCTGAATTAGGGGGCCCAAGGAAGAGGAAAATGAACAGTATTATGGACTTTTTGACCACACATGGCGCGTCGCTGTTGGTCAGTCAGCAATGGCAGCCTCTCTCTCCACTCGCGATTGGTGGCAGCGTGACACGGGGGACCCACGTTTGACCTCAGTTTGAAATTTCCCAATTAGATCACGTTTTAGTATTTATTGGTTTGTGTTTGATTTACTGGCAGCTAATACACACAGCACGCATGGCAAATGACATACACTGGCTACCATAGGAACCCCAGTTCGATCTCTGGGGAAACACGTTCAGTTTTTTACAATTGTTTTTTTGATGCAAGTGACAGGTTCTATTCAGCGCTTCCTCTATGAACGACCACCATGCACCCTCAGGCATCAGCCACCTGATCCACACTTCAGCCAGATCCAAGGGCTTGGGAAGCGCTGCCCATGGTGTACCCTCGGAGGAATTCCACACCCGATCCCAGCGCCTTTTATTTATTTTATTTTTTGTATTTTTGTGTTTTGCTTTGTTTTAATTTCTTTTTTATGTTTTTATTTTATTTTGATTAAACTAACCAACCAAAAAAATCACTAAAAAGATTTAAAATCAAGATTAACTTTTTTTTAATCAATAAAAAATTAATAATTAGATTTAATTTTAAATTAGGTTTAGTTTTATAAATTAGTTTAGTATTTAATATTAATTATTTAGGTTTAATTAAAATTAAAATTAGGAGTAAAATTAGTATTAACTTAATTTTAAATATTTCTTCATTACAAATTCAAAATTCTCCCGATTTCTTCTCTCATCTCGAAATCCTGTGTATGGCGCATGTTTTGTTATTTTATTGCTTTTATTTAGATATTAGAATGTATATAGGTCAAAATGTAAATATTTAAATGAGTCTCTTTATTTTCCCGCACTTTTAATTTCCGTATTTTTATTATATATATATATATATATATATATATATATATATATATATATATATATATATATTGTGTTAGATGTATGCTTAAATTAGGGCGTGTATGGTAAGACTGAATCAAACGTTAGCTCACTAAAAAATACAAGATAAATTATAATCGAATCCAACACACTTGCACTCACTCACCCCTAGGGTACACCCCTCTTGGTTGCCTTCGAAATAAGGTCGTGTCCCTCGAAATGTAGAGGTACCCATTAGCAAAGGTCCCTCAATATAAAATCGTCACTAAGTCCCTCGATGACCCTCGATTGTTGCCTACGAAAGAGTGACGACCGTCCCTTCGAACTTGCTAAAGGTACCTCTACCTGTTGCTTTCAACGACCTCGATGACCCTTCGATTGTCCCGAATACGTCCAATCAATAGGACTACCTACCTTAAATGGTAAGGATAACCCTATCCCTTTCTTAGAAGGATAAAAAGCATAGAAAAAGACTGATTTAGGGTAGTGCTCTTAATATGCCTAGCTCGATTAAAAACATTTTTTCAATACTCTTTCAAAGACTAAGACTACGCATTTACGCTAAAGTCCTTAAGTCCCTTTTCAACTCAAATCAAACAAAACAAACATATGAGCTAAGCAAATTAAGAGCCCGTAGATAACTACGGATGAAAAGGATGCGAATACCTTCCCTTTTCATAATCTACCCCCCGAGCCCGTTTCTTTTAAAAAGGGTCTTTTTCTGTTCTTTTTGCCCTTCCGAGTTATTGGATAAATTAAAAGTCGGTGGTGACTCATGCTTAACCGCGACATTTAAAGTCAGTTCACCAAGTTACAGGCTGCTACTAACACAAACGAAAGAGATAGTTACAATACAAAGCCTCTTATTTGTTATGGAGCGGAATTTGACTATTCGAAAGATCGTATAAAAAGCTTCTTTCTAGGCTATGATGATGATCTTTGGGATATTGTTACTATTGGTTATGAGATTCCTACTTCTGCAATTGGTATTCCAATTCCCGAAAATAGGATGAATGATGAGCAGAAGCGTGAGTTCAAGAACCATCACAAAGTCAGAGCTATTCTTCTCAATGCTATATTTCTGAAAAACAATTTTGTAATTTAAATAATTAATGCATATTTGATTTCCAATTAAAATTAGTCAATATTTTTATTTGCAGATACACTTCATTCGAATTGATTTGTAATACCATTGCAATTTTTTCTTTCCACTTCCAATTTACATAAGCAACCATCATTTCTGATCATTTGAAAAAGAACATATCATATCAAACTCTAAACCTATCCTACGCACAAGCCTCTCTCTCTCTCTCTCTCTCTCTCTCTCTCTCTCTCTCTCTCTCTCTCTCTCATCTTTCTTCTTCATCTTCACCAAAACACATCCCTTCCTCACGCGTGACTCCGCCCTCTGGTTTCCTCCTTCCGCCGTGCCTCCATTTCCGCCCTCTGGTCTCTTCCTTCCGTCGCGGTTGTAGCACTTTGTGTTCTATGAAGCAGATTTCAAATAGTTAATGGTGAGTTATGATAACCCGATTAAAAATGATATCATAGTGATGATTTTGGACTAATATCTGCATTAATTAATTTTATGAACATGTAGGTTTTGATTTGGTTATTATCCCCTTCCCTTTTGTTCAATTTCTAAGGTAACTCATCAGTTTTTGTTTTAAGCTTATATTTCTTTTCTTTTGGGCTGGAATATATATTCTTCATCTAATAGTCATCTCTCTGTGTATATTTGTGGTTTTCTTACTGAAAGATTTTGTGTGATTCTATGTTTAATTGGTTGTCATATACTCTCATTTTTCAAAAGTGATAGCTAATATTTTGTGAATTCCATTCAATTTTTATCTGACTAATTATAACAGTGTGCAACATGTTGTAACTGTGAGGCTGGAGAGATAACTTTGTGTTAAAGTTTTTGTGTTAATTGGTATGGGATCAGTTGAAGAGGTAATTTTAGAACGTGTTAAACAAAAGATGGGAATTGATGCCAAAGTCATCCAGGCGGGCCTTTTCAACACATCATCAACAGGTTTGTTCTCATGCTTTTTGCTATTCCCGAGAAATATCTATAAGTTTTCATTTTTTAGGTGGTGGAGGAAAGTGTTTCTTTGAGAAACTTATTTGTTGGTTGAACATTTGAGCAATGTTCGAATAATACGATTGTATAATTATAGTTTATAATCTGCAGTAATAATACATGTGTTGTATGCCAACAAAGTCAAGATTCTAATAAATAATAATGCTTATTATCTTCTTCTTGCGAATGAGATCATTGACCGTCATTCCTTTAATACATTTCTAATCTATTGATCGTCGGCACTTTTTGTACATGTAAGACAATTTCAAACATTTGATATATCTATATAATATTACCTTTACAGATTATTTATAAGCGCCTTTGGTAAGCTGGTTATCATTTGGACTAATGTGAGGTCCTAAGATTTTTGATCGAAAATGCAGTGCTTTTAATTTTTCCTTTCACCTTGCTTTCAATCCAACATCATAGTGAGTTTCACCTATTCTACCTCTTCAGTTGAACATTTTTAGTCAAATTATTGATACATCTTAAGATTTCATTTTAATTTGAGTAATCCTTTGGACAATGTTTCAATCCAAGCATTACTTGTGGGGTGTCTTCAAGATAAACCAAACTTCACATCAGACAAATGATGTTGCTTGCTGATAGAATACTCTTGTTATGAAACTCTTAACTCGGCCTAACCATAGTCAGTTTTATATTTTTGAGAAATAATAGTAGTTATATTTTTGGCTTCGGATAGGTATTTGGTATTTCAGCGTAATTGGATATAAATTTGGAGTTGTTATACAAAAGCTAAGGACATGTGTGTAAATAATCATTCAAAAATACACATCGATTTAACAGTAGGGACTAAAACTACGTGCATAATAATTTTGTGAGGACCAAAATATGTCATTTTTTAAATAAGGACTAAAATGAAATCTGAGATATACATTTAGGGACCAAAAACATACTTAATCCATAATGTTATATATATAAAAAAATATATTTATGATTTAAAGATAAATAAAAATATAACTTTTTAAAAAATAATAAACTCTTTTGTTTAGGCAATTTTTTTCTTTCTTTTCATTCTTATTACATTTTAGAAACAAATGCGTGGAACACAACAGTACACCCTACACGTACGAATTCACATGTTATTGTTTTTTTTTTACAATTAAAGAAGATATAAATAAATATATTTTAAATATTGTATGAATTCAAACACGGTCAAAATATATTTATTTATGTTACTAATTTTTATTTATATAATTAAAACAATATTTATAAATACTATGTTAGTAGTTGCTATTTATAAAACTAAATGATTGCATAAATAATTGTTTATACGCCGTTCATAAAAAAAATTATATGAAGACATTCTATTTATGATCCATTTATAAATCAAAATTTGTATGATTTTTTAAAATAATAAATGTTTTCTTAAAACAATTTTGTTTTTCTTTTTTATATTCTTATTATACATTAATAACAAATACACGTAACACACCAGTATTCATGCGATCGCACAGGTATCTAGACCATAATCTACACGAACAGACGAGTTTTGATATTTTATGTATATTTTAAAAAATTAAAGTAAATATATTTAAAATCATGTATGATTCAAGCACGGGAAAATGAATTATTTTGTAATTATTTATGTTATTAATATTTAAAAAAAATTAAGATACTATACTTTTTAAGATAATATATGAAAAATGTTAATATATAAAAAAAAATGTTTGTTCCTGATTTCAGCCTCTCACATCAACATAATATATAAAAATATTAGTCAATATAGCGGTTCTTTGATTTTTTTAATGTCCAATCAAACCACTGTTCAGGGTCTCCATTCAGAGTAGAGATCCACTTCATTTCCTAAAAAGAAATGGAGGGTCCATTACTATAGTTTTATGAGTATATTACACGTATTTCTAAGACTCGTGACATATATTTATTATTTATTTAACTTTATGCACCTAAAACTATAATAATGGACCTTCATTTCTTTTTAGGAAATGAAGTGGATCTCTACTCCTCCAAACAAGTCTCTATCTTTATCTATATTTTATGAAATAAGTCTCTATAATTATCAAAAACACAAAAAAAAAAAAAAAACATTCTTCAATAGTTCTCGTATTTGACTACTTTCCATCAAATTTACCTATATATTTAATTAAAACTATCAAAAAAATTTCAATATCAATGAACAACACTAGAAATACATTCATCATTTATTTGACCATTAATTGGCAAATAGGTACTATATGTATTTTATTCAATTTATATGAATTATATCACATAAGTATTTGGTTGTATGAACAACATCCAAACAAAAATTTAAGGATTTAAATATTTTTGTTGTTTTAAAAGGAAAATACATGATTCATTCAGGATTCAGTAATAGTGACAAAATAAATTGAATAGTTAAATTAAGAATATTGGAGAAGAAGGATGAAGAAGAAGATTGAACAAAAATGAAAAAGATTAAATGAAAAAAATTGGTTGAAAGAAGATAGTTTTTTGTAAGTAAAAAAAAAGAAAAAGATTATTACTTTAAATAAAAAAACTAACGAGTTGTTAGTAAGGGTGGGAATTCGCTAGGCTAGGCTAGGCTTTATAAGGTCTGAGCCTGGCCTGCGATAAACTTACAAGGCCTGAGCCTGGCCTATGGCCTACTATAGGCTCGTTTTTTCAGCCTGGCCAGACCTTTTTAAAAGCCTGGCCTGACCTGAAAGCCTATTTAAAAGCCTCTTTCTTATTAACGTTTTCAATTAATTCATATTACTTAAGAAGCCTTATAGGTCACATATATATGAACATTTAGACCGATCTATTTAGCTTTTTTTCTAATATATATGCATATA
Source organism: Vicia villosa (assembly GCF_029867415.1). Classification (NCBI taxonomy): domain Eukaryota; kingdom Viridiplantae; phylum Streptophyta; class Magnoliopsida; order Fabales; family Fabaceae; genus Vicia; species Vicia villosa. Next base: position 52,661,428 of record NC_081180.1, read on the forward strand.
TAGACCAATCTATTTAACACTTTTTCTAATATATATGCATATACAGGCCAACCTATTTAGACTAATTTTAATATATATGAAAATATAGGTCGGCCTATAAGGCTTTATAGACTTTTTAAATAGCCTAAGCCTGGCCTAATTTATTAAATAGGCTTTTAAAAAAGCCTAAGCCTGACCTTTTTATCAAATAGGTCTGGCCTGGCCTGACATTAAGTAGGCTAGACTATAGACCCCTGTAGGCCGACCTGGCCTATTTCCACCCCTAGTTGTTAGTCATATGATATTTAATGAACTCCATCAACACTATTTATACACATAGACTAAATAAAAAATTTAACTGATGATTTTTTACATAATTTTTGATTTGAAGTATTAATAGAGGGTTTGAGAACAATTTACAAAACAACGATCAGTTTGACCGTGGAGTTGTCAACCACGTGACTATTAACGTGTCACGGGGACAGACCTAGTACTAGACAGGGTGTCACTATAGCCACGCCAGATTTTTCAAAACCACCACTTTGCTGCTCATAAATCACCGCCACGGACCACGTCGACTTGCCTTTTTTTGCACGAGTCTCCTACCACAAGTCATACAACGCCGACAAGTTTCACATAAAAGAGAAGCATGTATTTTTCTCTTTTTCCATTTTTTTTACATTTGTGGTGATGATTTTGTTTGATTTGTATGTTTGTTATTTAAGAGAAATCTTGAAAGAATAGAGAAAGTTGGAAAGGTGTGTTTTTCGTGAAAGAAGAAAGGAAAGTTGACTATTAGTGGGGAGTAGTTTTGGACTGAGTCAACTTTTCCTTTTGGATTTGTTTTCCTTTACTGTACGTTAGTGGGGTGGAGGTGCTTCTTATGCTCTTTAGGAATAGTTTTTTCTGTTTTTATTGTGTATTCAATATTAGAATTTTCGCTTTCAGTGACCGAATTTTTTTGGTTACTATAGCCACCAAAATTTAACAAATTATACGTAAAATTTTAGACGTTGTTAAATTGGTCACAAAAAATTTAGCCATTGATTTAGCGACCGAAATTAGCTACCGATTTTGTGACCAGATTTTCATTTTTCAAAATTTAAAATTAATTTAATATAAATACTCAGAGACCGACATTTAGGTCACTATTAATCTTCCTGTATTCTATTTTTATTTAAATTAGTAACAAACCCGTGCATACGCACGGGTTCTGGTCGTACACGCGCATTGTTTTCACAAATATTAATTATTATTTATACAAAATTAATATTTGAAGTACAAAAATATTTTTATTCAAAATAAATTATAAGCAGTTTTTGAAAATAAAGTTGCACTCAATGATTATATACAATTAAGAATCTTTAATCCTTATCAATGATTATATTTTTGAGGTCGCTCTAGATCTAGGCTCAATCTTTTCATCATATAAGGTCCTAAGTTTAGCTAGAGAATCCACATTACTCACCACATCTTTTAAGTTGTCTATAGAGTCCAATTATAAACACTTGTTTATTCAATCCTTTTAAAACCAATTTGAGAACTTTTAACTTCTCCAACAAAACAAAACCTTTCCAACTCAAAAAGACTACTAAGAGATAACCAATAATTATTGAGTGGATCACTAAACCAGTCCAAGACAAGTAAACTAACTCATGAAGGTTACTGTGAGATAATCAATGTTCCCACTCTCTTAATAAATGAAAATTGAATCGAGGGCTTTCATATTTATTTTGATATATTCCTACTAACGTCATTTTGCAACTTGTCCACAAAGTGTGAAACAAAAGCCAAACAATGTTTTAGGTGAGAACAAATTCAAATAGAACAAAAACTGAAAAATAAAACCAAACAGCCATATGGTATTACAAAGTTTTGTCCTAACCTACAAAGAGCTAAGTCATGTCATTCACTACAAAAATTCCATGATTCAAAGCTCCTGAGCATATCATATACCCGAACATCCGATAAATGCCGAGCATTACGACTTCCACAATGATTCAGAGCGTCTGATGCTTTTTCGAAATCCTAATTTTGTGCATCTTCATTTTTATAGGATTTTCGAAACCCCGATTTCGTGAATAGTTATCGATTTTGATTAGGGCTTCGTTATCAAACTGTTACAGAGAGTATCATTACGTTTAGTAAAGAAGAAGAGAAAGAAGGAAGAAGAAGAGGAGAAAGAAGAAGAGGGAGAAGAAAATGAAACAGTCCAGAGAGAGAAAGAGAGAAAGGAAGAAAGAATGAGAGAAAGGATGAGAGAAGATATTGAAATTTGAAATTGAGATAATGACAAATAGCTCAGCAAAAAAGGTATTATTTGTTAAAAACCAAAAGACATTTTTTGCCACGAAAATATTAATTTAGACTAAGATAATCAGAGGGTATTTTAGAGAAATCCAGAACAGTAAATTTTCTTATATTATAGATTAGTATTATCCTTTCATTTTCTAGTTATTAATACTAGAGTTAATACCTATTTTCACCCCACCCATATGGGGTTGGTTTGAAAAATCCCCCTGCCAAAAAAAAAGTTGCAAGAATTCCCCTAACAATTGAAGATTCTCTCGTTTTAAACCTTGTAAAAAAAAATATTTTTAAAACCAACCTTGCCACTTGAAGGACTCTATCATTTTGAACCCTGTAATTTTTTTTAGTAAAATCAACCTTTGCCCGTCATATTCCAGAGGGTTTAAAATGACATAATCTACAAGATTACAGGGTTTAAAATGAGTGAATCTTCAAATGGCAAAGTTGGTTTTAAAAACAAAAATTTTACAAGGTTTAAAACGAGAGAATCTTCAAATGTTAGGGGAATTCTCGCAACTTTTTTTTTGGCCGGGGGATTTTTCAAACCAACCCCATATGGCAGGGGTGAAAATAGGTATTAACCCTTAATACTATAAGTTTTGGTGAAGATATAACAATTGAGTTTATATGTGTTGCATTTGTTGTTGTCAATAGATACAACGCTGGAACATTTAACTAGATACCTCTTGTTTCAAGGCCATACTTGCTACCAGCTAGACTGAAACGTTCTTGTGATGTGTATTGAAAGCGGAGTTATATTATTATGTGATTTCGCAAGTGATGACTAATGATTAAAACGTGAAACACTTCTCCCATTTCTTTTTAACCTCTTTACTTTTCTTTTAAAATATAATAATAACAGTAGCTTGATAAAACGTGAAAACCATTATTATTTTTACAGTTTCCCTTTTCTTACTCCAAAATGCTTCTAAAAAACCCTAGCGCCGGTGTTCTCAAACCGTGAACAAAAAATCAAGCTCTCGTTCACTCCTCATCCGTTCTTCGTAGTTCAAGCTCTCGTTCGCTGTTAGGTAACTGTAAAACATTCAGTCCTCCCACTCCTTTCTTATTCTATTTGCATTTTTTGTTTTGTTTTTATGTTTCATTTCTTCAATCACTGTTTCTATTTATTATTATTGTTGTTTCAAATTTGGATTTTGATAATTTACTCTGTGAATGTGATTTTGGATTTTGGTAGGAACTCCTTTGGATTTTGATTCAATTTATCATGTTTCGCTTGTCAAGGTGATTATTCCTCATTCTATTCATGTCTTTGGATTTTCTCTCAGCTTCAGTTCATGACCTCTCTCTTTGTTTTTTTATTTTTATTTTTACATTTGCTAATAGTTCCTTCAGTAAAAATATACATATCTATTTGGTTAAACCTGTGTTTTTTCTTCTTCTTGTATTTAAGACTATAGTAGTGAGATCAAAACAAAACATTGACAGAAGAGAGTGTCATTCTTAGATGACTATGTAACATTTTTATTCAAAATCAAGACAATTTCTTTTTGAGTGATTTAGTCTGAAGTAAATCATTTGTGTTGTTCCCTGTTAAGTTCTTGTTAATGATACATGTAAAGATATAATATATAAGGGAAAGAAAGTTCCTCAATCTTCTGTGGCAGAGGTAATAAATTTGTGTCTTCAAGTTTTCTTCTTTTTCCCTAAGGGAACATTAAATCTAGACTTCCAACAATAAAATACCCACTCCTCCTATTCAATAAACCTCCAGCCCCTGTGATTTTAAAATTTGGTATTTATAAACAATTATTGAATGAAATATCTATAATTGATTTTTGTCTTCTTCCCTTGCATTAACTATGTGTTTTTTAAGGGAAAATTGTTTATTTTGTTGTTTAAAATTTTAAACTAATTAATTCTCTTGCAAGTTTTTGTCTTTATGGATCATTTCTATGTGCAGTAGCATATATGGTGTACAATTATAGAAATTTGAAAGTGCTCTCCTTTAATATAAGGATAATGTGCAAGGAAATATAAACCCTAAGTTATATTTGATTCTATAATTTAAACATTTTTATATTCACATTGTAGATATTTGGAGTCACTAGTGCAGAAAGTACTTTTTACATCGGGCGAAAAGTACTTTTTACATCGGTCCTGGGCCCGATGTAAAGACAGGCGATGTAATAAGTTTGAGACATTTTACATCGGGCCAAGGCCCGATGTGAAAATTATCATACCACATCGGTTGAGTTCATAGGTCTGATGTGAAAAATAATGTATTTTTTTATAAAAAAAATATACGCAACCTTTTACATCGGTTTTAAGCTTGGCCCGATGTAATAGATTACCATACCACATTGGTTTAGTTCATAGGTCTAATGTGAAAAATATTGCAATTTTTTTTAAAAAAAATATAAGCCACATTTTACATCGGATTTAATCCTGGGCCGATGTAATAGAGTGCTTTTTACATCGATTTTATCAAAGCCCGATGTAAAAGGTTTTCTGTTTTTTAGCATATTATGGTTGTTTTTCCTATTTTTCCAATTTAACCTGTAATTTTTTTTTGTACCTAATTTTCCATATAAGATTCAAATACCACAGACCAAAGAGGTCGCTATATATTTTGCACATTTTTACTCACAGCACACATACCACATTTAATTGCACCAAATAGCTAAGATGCATATATATATATATATATATATATATATATATATATATATATATATATATATATATATATTCGTCAAAATATACAAAAATATTAATCTAGGATACATAAGTGTTCAGAATGATAAGAAAGGTTTACACACGGTTTACTACTACAAAATAATAACATAACAAATATCCAACCATTTAAGTCCTTTCGCGCACTTGAAAAACCAACACGCATCCACGAGAAACATAAAGTTATTCTTTATATAACTCAAAGAAACATTTTACCCAACGGAGTCGCAAATCATACAAATCTTCTTGTGTCAATTATGTAGGATCATTAAATACCTACAATACGTAAATAACAATATAAAGTTATTCTTTGAAAATTCACATTAAGTTGCAAAACGCAAAGTAAATAACAAATTAGAGTTATTTTATTACCTGCATCCAAGATTCAGTTATATTGGCAGAGACGATATCCAACATATTTTTCATCACATAGTATCTACAATCATTACTGTTATGTTGTTTCCTTGTCTACAAAATGAAAGACATAATTAATAAATAATTATCATAAAATTAAATATAGAGTTATAATTTACATCACACTTACATTGGGCCTAAGCCATGTAATAGCCTTTTTTCTATTGCCATTTGCAAATTGATGAACCTCAAAAGCACTGATTCAAAAAAAAATCCATATAAAGCCACATAAAATATGAAATTACTTTTGTAACAAGTTATGTATATATATGATATATACTATATTATAACAAAATTCACATAAAAGATAAACTTACGTTGAAATAATTTTCCTCGTGACTTTATCAATATCCCGATGAAGTGAACAAAAGAAGACCACAATATTCTCTCTTGGACACAAAAGTCACATGAAATATCTATGTTATCAAAATAAAAAAAATAGAAAACAAAATTTCATAAAAACTTACCCATGAATAAGTGGTAGTAAGTGGCAAACTTTGTTTTGCGACATTAACTTATCTTGTACGTATTTTTTAACATCTTCTATAAATTTCGGCACATCATCATAATACACACACATAGCAGGGTCCATAAATCCATACACTTCTGATGTGGAATTATCAATACATACACGATGAATATACCTAAATAATTTTAAAATAAACATTAGATTCAAAGTGATGGGAGATATAACCTATTGAAAGTAATAAAAAAAGAAAATGTACTTACGTGCTCCATACTTGCAGAGTAGACACGTCAAGCCAATGAAAACCCATTAACAACTCTCTGATACATATACTTTTCCCATCATTTTTATTTATACTTGATGTAAAATCTTGTAACCAAATGTAATATTTTTAGTAGTGAGTGCTCTTGATATGTACAAGGATAGTGTGCAAGGAAAACTTTGGAAAATTATTGTCAAAGGTAAGATCCGTTGGTTTTCTCTTTATTGTGATAATTCTGTTCTTTTGTACATATTAAACGTGTGTAGTATGTTAATTGATAACTCTTAGTGAAGGATAGAAAAACACTTAGAAAGGGGGGGGGGGTTTGAATAAGTGTAGTCTAAAAACTTGAACGAAAAAAAAACAATTTGCACAGTTGTTTTTATCCTGGTTCGTTGTTAACTAAACTACTCCAGTCCACCCCCACGGAGTGATTTACCTCACCTGAGGATTTAATCCACTAATCGCAACAGATTGCAATGGTTTTCCATTTAGCCCACGACTAAGTCTTCTAGAGTATCCTGATCATAACCTGATCACTCTAGGAACAAATGCTTAGACACAAGCTAAGACTTTCTTAGAGTATCCTGACCACCACGTGATCACTCTAATTACAACTGCTTAGACACAAGCTAAGACTTCCTAGAGTATCCTGATCAACACTTGATCACTCTAGTTACTTACAAATTAATGTAATCAATTCTAAGAGTATTACAAATGCTTCTGAAAAGCTATAATCACAACAGTGATATTTCTCTTAACGATTAAGCTTAATCTCACTAATATATTACAACAGCAATGTAGTGAGCTTTGATGAAGATGAAGTTTCTGAGCTTTGATTTGAACAGCGTTTCAGCAAGTTAATATTCACAGAAATCGTCAAGAATTGGTAACCTTGCTTCTCATCAGAACTTCATATTTATAGGCACTTGAGAAGATGACCGTTGGGAGCATTTAATGCTTTGCGTATTCCGTACAACATTGCATTTAATGTTTCACGCTTTTGTCAACTACCTCGAGCCTTGTTCATGCTGTGCCTACTGACGTTGCCTTTAATAGCTTCCAACGTTCCTTTTGTCAGTCAGCGTAGCCTGCCACCTATACTTTCTTCTGATCTGATGTTTGTGTATACAACGTTTGAATATCATTAGAGTCAAACAGCTTGGTGCATAGCATCTTCTTGTCTTCTGACCTTGAAGTGCTTCTGAGCGTGATACCATGAGAACTTCAGTGCTTCTGCTTCTGATCTCAAGTTCTTCTGATGCTTCCATAGACCCATGTTCTGATTCTACCTTGACCATCTTCTGATGTCTTGCCAGACCATGTTCTGATGTTGCATGCTGAACCTTCTAAGACAAAGCTTCTGAGCGCTGATTTGTGCATACTCTTTATATATTTCCTGAAAGGGAAATTGCAATGTATTAGAGTACCACATTATCTCACACAAAATTCATATCCTTGTTATCATCAAAACTAAGAATATTGATCAGAACAAATCTTGTTCTAACAATCTCCCCCTTTTTGATGATGACAAAAACATATATAAATGATATGAATTTGCGATCAGAAAGAGCAGACGGCTAAAGACAATTTACACAGCTATAGCATAAGCATGTGAATATGTCTCCCCCTGAGATTAACAATCTCCCCCTGAGATGAATAATCTCCCCCTGAAATTAATACTAGAAGAATTTTATAAATAAAAGACTTCCCTGAGTATTTCAATAGAGACGTTCACAGTGCTCGATCTTCAGAACATTCATGACTTCTGATTTCTGCTTCCATAGGACAACTTCAGAACATTGAATTTCTTTAGATCCTCAGAACATTCACAGCTTCTGACTTCTGCTTCCATCGGACAGCTTCAGAACATTGAATTTCTTTGATCTTTAGAACATTCACAGCTTCTGACTTCTGCTTCCATCGGACAGCTTCAGAACTTTGAATTTCTTTGATCTTCAGAACATTCACAGCTTCTGACTTCTGCTTCCATCGGACAGCTTCAGAACTTGAATTTCTTCTTACATTACTTCATGCTAGATTGTATCAGAACATTGTTGAATGTACCAGAGCATCATCAGAGCATCTCTACATCCTGAAATGTTACAGAACAAAACTAAACGACAAAAGTCAGCATGAATGAGTCAGAACATAGAATATGTTTCAGAACACATAATATGTATCAGAGCCATATAGAATGTATCAGAACAAATAGACATAATGTTTCAGATCATATTCTATCATCAGAATATCTGAACATTCTTCCTTCTTGCTTCTGATTCTGATTCTGAAGCTTCATAGCACTCAGCTTGCTTCAAGAATCCAAGAGCTTGGTTCATCTTGTTGCTTCTTATGTTGATCTTTAAAGAGAATTTTCAATTCCTGTAACAACACAACTTAAAGCATAGAACTTTGCAAGTTCTGTTAGTAAAGCAACTGATTAAATCAAATCATTTATCACATATTTCTCCCCCTTTTTGTCATAACATCAAAAAGAATATAAAAGATTCAGATGTAGAAAACGACAAAGGAAAGAGACAGAATTAAACTTTTCATTGATTAAACAAGCAGGATTACAAAAGATGTATGCAGAATAACAGATGCAACAAAGAAAGAAAATCTGCGCCAGAATGTCATGAACCCCGTCAGTGCTCTCAGCTTGCCTTGCCATGAAGGAGCGAAACTCAGCGTTGGCTGCTTCTTGCGCATCCAAACGAGAAGCCAGCATAGCTTGATTCTGATTCAGAGCTTCCAAGGTCTCCATCAGAGCTGAGGGTACACCAGAAGATGAAGCACTAGAATTTCTGCCAACAGGGACATCAATCTCAGCAGGACGATCTTCTGGGAGGTCTTCAGCTTCTGTACCTTCCATCTCAACATCTGAGTCTGACTCAGGAGCAGCCTCAGCATATTCTGGTTCAGGCAACTCAGAAGCTCCAACTTCCAACGCCTGAAGAATAGCTGCTAGGTTTGTTGGAGGAGTAGGACCAGCAACTTCAGCAGGATAAACCACTTCTGGAAAGACCATGTGAGGAGCACTTTCAGAAGGGTTCATTCTGAACCAATCAAACAACCATTGAAAATCTCCAGTCAGCACAAGATATCTTGGTCTCCATACCACGATGTCTCTGCAGGGATTTTCTTCTACCATCTCATCTGCAGATATCCTCTCTTCAAGAACTCTTCTGTTCCTGATGAGATGGTGATAGCTGCTTTCACCAACTTCCAAGCGAAGACCGCGAGCCCCAGGTGCTTCATTCATGATCATTCTCTGGACATCCGTAGCCCTAACCAGAAAATCCTGGCGAAAGGCTTCCCAGAGGTTGTAGGTAGCATACTCATCCAAATGATTAAGGTGAGCAGCACCCAGAATCTCCAACCAGCTATTTACATCTGAGTGTAAAAGCTCTAGAAAAGAATGAGTGGTAGGAGTTGGAGGGTTGACAGTGAATCTGGAGTCAGGAAACACAAAACTGTAGGGGTTAGGTGTTCTGGTGGGAAAAGGGTGTGAGAGAGATGAGGAGATATCTGTGGGATGGGTTGCAGGAGAAAGGATATCAGATGGTGAAGATGGTGGTTCCAGAGAAGTGAAAGAAGAGGAAGAGGTGGTGGAAGTCTGTGAAGAGGGAGGTGATTGAGGGATACCATCAAGGGGTTGATACACACGTCTAGAGTAGTTTCCAGACATCATAGCTTCAAAGGGATGCACCTTGAGAGGGTCATAGGTGATCCTTACTCTTTTTGGTTTGTTTTCTGGTTCATCAGTTGCCTTTCTCTTTTGTTTACGATCAGTTTCTTGATTTGCAGAACTTGACGAGGGATTCATGATGAAGTTGCAGATAGTGAAAACTGCTAGGGTTTATGATATGAATGCAAAGAGAGAGAGAGAGCGAAAAAGAAACTGAATGAAAGAGAGAGAAATATAAGAGGGAAAAGAAACGTTTGAAGAGTATAAAAAGAAAAAGAAATAAACTGAAATGATGGATAGCATTTAATGTTACATGACGTGAGGAGAGATAATAATGACAAAAGAAGTGATTAGCACAGTTACCTAAGTAGGCGTCCCCTCAACTGCACGCACGCTTGTCCAGAAATAGTGAACACGTGTTTACCATCTGGATAGCCAGTTACAGCTGTTTTACTTTTAAAGAGATTCTGAGACAACTTAGACAATGAAACGTTAGTAATAACAGAATCACTACTTCTAATTGATCACAATCAGAACTTCTTATAAAAGACTAATCCAATCTCATTTCAGAAGATACTCATACATAAGATCTTCTCATCTTCTCATTCTGGACATAAATCCATACTGATATTCTTCAGAATGAACTTAAACCTATCTTCAGCAAGGGGTTTTGTAAAGATATCAGCCCATTGATGGTCTGTATCCACAAAGTTTAAAGATATAACACCCTTCTGAACATAGTCCCTTATGAAATGATGTTTAATCTCAATATGTTTAGCTTTTGAATGTAAGATAGGATTCTTAGATAAACATATAGCAGAAGTATTATCACAGAAAATAGGAATGTTACTTTCATATATCTGATAATCTTCCAGCTGACTTCTCATCCAGAGCATTTGTGTGCTACAACCAGCAGCAGCAACATATTCTGCTTCTGTTGTTGAGAGGGCAATTGTAGCTTGCTTCTTGCTGTACCATGAGATCAGATGACTTCCAAGAAATTGACAACTTCCAGAAGTGCTCTTTCTTTCTATTCTATCTCCAGCATAGTCAGCATCACAGAATCCTACTAAGTTGTAATCTTTAGATCTTCTGTAAACTAAACCAACATTAGTAGTACCTTTCAGATACCTTAGAATTCGCTTAACCGCAATTAAATGAGATTCTCTCGGATCTGATTGGAATCTAGCACACAAACAAACACTGAAGAGAATGTCAGGTCTAGAAGCAGTTAGGTATAGAAGAGATCCAATCATACCTTTGTACAACTTCTGATCTACCTTCCTACTTACCTCATCCTTACCTAGGACACATGTTGGATGCATAGGAGTTTTGGCTTCTTTGCTTTCAGAAAGATTAAACTTCTTCAGAAGTTCTTTCACATACTTCGTTTGATGAACATAGGTTCCATCAAAAGTTTGGTTGATTTGAATCCCAAGGAAATACTTGAGTTCTCCCATCATGCTCATTTCAAATTCAGCCTGCATAGACTCAGCAAACTCCTTTCCAAGTGTAGCATTAGATGTTCCAAAGATGATATCATCAACATATATTTGACATATTAAAATATCCTTTTCAAAGGTTTTACAAAAGAGAGTAGTGTCCACTTTTCCTCTAGTGAAACCATTTTCTAGAAGGAAAGAACTTAAACGTTCATACCAAGCTCTCGGAGCTTGCTTCAATCCGTATAATGATTTCTTTAATTTAAAAACATGATTTGGAGACTTGGAGTCTTCAAAACCAGGAGGTTGATGGACATAAACTTCTTCATCTATATAACCATTTAAGAAGGCACTCTTGACATCCATCTGATAAAGAGTGATGTTATGTTGAGTGGCAAAAGAAATTAATAGACGAATAGATTCTAACCTGGCCACTGGTGCAAAGGTTTCTGTGTAGTCAATCCATTCTTGCTGACTATAACCTTGAGCAACCAGTCTGGCTTTGTTTCTTACCACTTCTCCCTTCTTGCTTAGCTTGTTTCTGAATACCCACTTAGTGCCAATGATGTTAAATCCTTTTGGTCTAGGAACCAAGTCCCATACATCATTCCTTGTAAACTGATTGAGTTCTTCTTGCATGGCAATTATCCAGTCTGGATCTTCTAGAGCTTGATCAACAAAAGTTGGCTCGATCAAAGAAACAAGACCTAATTGACATTCTGCATTGTTCTTAAGGAATGCCCTTGTTCTGATGGGATCATCTTTCTTTCCAAGGATCACATCTTCTGAATGAGCTGATGCAAGTCTAGGTGATCTTCTGACTGTTGGCTCTTCAGAAATCCTGAGATTCTCTAAAGATGCAGCAACTTGATCTTCTGATCCATTGCTTCTGAGACTATCAGCTTCTGCAGCTTTGCTTCTTGGTTCTACTGCTTCTGATATATCAATATCAAAATCTGCAAAATTCTCAAACTGCTTTGGTTTTTCAAGACCAAGCTTATCATCAAACATGATATTGATTGATTCTTCTACAATCAATGTTTCAGTATTGTATACTCTGTAGCCTTTAGAGCGTTCAGAATATCCAAGAAGGAAACACTTTTGTGCTTTAAAATCAAACTTACCAAGATGATCTTTAGTATTCAGAATAAAACATACACATCCAAAAGGATGGAAATATGAAATGTTGGGCTTTCTGTTCTTCCACAATTCATAAGGTGTCTTATTTAGAATAGGTCTGATAGAGATTCTATTCTGAATATAACACGCAGTGTTTATTGCTTCTGCCCAGAAATGCTTAGCCATATTGGTTTCATTGATCATGGTTCTGGCCATTTCTTGTAGAGTCCTATTCTTTCGCTCTACAACTCCATTTTGCTGTGGAGTTCTAGGACAAGAGAAATCATGGGCAATACCATTTTCTTTGAAGAACTCCTCAAAGAATCTGTTCTCAAATTCGCCACCATGATCACTTCTGACCTTTATGATTTTGCACTCTTTCTCAGATTGGATCTGAGTGCAGAATTCAAAGAACACTGAATGAGACTCATCCTTGTGTTTCAAGAACTTTACCCATGTCCAGCGGCTATAATCATCTACAATGACTAATCCATATTTCTTCCCTCTGACAGATGCTGTTTTGACTGGGCCAAACAGATCAATGTGCAAGAGTTCTAACGGCCTTGAGGAAGAAACAACATTCTTAGACTTGAATGCAGGTCTGGAGAACTTGCCCTTCTGACATGCTTCACAAAGAGCATCTGATTTGTATTTCAGATTTGGGAGTCCTCTGACCAGATTTAGTTTGTTAATCTGAGAAATCTTTCTCAAACTAGCATGTCCTAATCTTCTGTGCCAGACCCATTGCTCCTCAGAAATAGACATAAGACAAGTCACCTTCTGCTTCTCAAGATCAGAAAGATCAATCTTATAAATGTTGTTCTTTCTCTTGCCTGTAAATAGGATTGAGCCATCCTTCTGACTTACAGCCTTGCAAGACTTTTGATTGAAGATTATATCATAACCATTGTCACTTAATTGACTTATGGACAATAAGTTATGCGTTAATCCTTCTACAAGAAGCACATTAGTTATGGAAGGAGAGTTACCAAGACTTATGGTTCTAGAGCCAATGATTTTGCCCTTATGATCTCCTCCAAACTTGACTTCTCCACCTGGCTTAAGCACAAGGTCTTGGAATGTAGACCTTCTTCCCGTCATGTTTCGCGAGCACCCAGAGTCCAGGTACCATGACATTTTGCTTTTTGTCCTCTTTGCCGCCAGGGATATCTGCAACAGAAATTATCTTCTCCTTAGGTACCCACAATTTCTTGGGTCCTTTCTTGTTAGTTCTCCTCAAGTTCTGATTGAACTTGGGTTTAGCAGAATATTTAACAGGAGGAACAGCATGATATTCTTTAGGTTTGTCAGCATGATATTTCTTAGGATGTGTCACATGCTTCTTGGTGTGAACAGTGTTAAACTTCTGTGCATGTGAAGTGAGCCTAATATCATGAGCATGGCCATATTTGAACTGATCATACAATGGCTTGTATGTGATCTTCAGATCATCAAAAGGTTCAAATTTATGTGAGGTATCACCCTCATAGCCAAAACCAAACCTTCTGTTTCCAGAAACACCATATATCATAGAAGCAAGATGACTTCTGCCAATACTTCTAGATAAGAACTTTCTGAAACTCGAGTCATATTCTTTCAGAATATGATTCATGCTAGGAATGGATTTTTCTGTTTCAGAAGGAGATCCACTATCTTTGGATAGATTTAAAACTTTTTCCTTCAGCTCAAAATTTTCCAATTCCAGCTTCTTAGTCTCAAATTCAAACTGCTTTTTCAGCTTTTTGTATCTGATACTAAGATGAGCCTTGAGTTCCAGAAGTTCTGTTAAACTGGAAACTAACTCTTCTCTAGATAGTTCAGAAAATACCTCTTCAGAATCTGATTCTGATGTAGATTCTGATCCATCATCTTCTGTAGCCATCAGCGCGAAGTTGGCCTGCTCTCCTTCAGAGTCTGATTCTGATTCTGATTCAGAATCATCCCATGTTGCCATAAGACCTTTCTTCTTATGAAACTTCTTCTTGGGATTCTCCTTCTGAAGTTTTGAACACTCGTTCTTGTAATGTCCAGGCTCATTGCACTCATAGCAGACAGCCTTCTTCTTGTCAGATCTTCTCTCACCAGAAGATTCTCCTCGTTCAAATCTCTTTGAACTTCTGAAGCCTCTGAACTTCCTTTGCTTGCTCTTCCAGAGTTGGTTTACCCTTCTGGAGATCATGGACAGTTCATCTTCTTCTTCAGATTCTGATTCTTCAGGATCTTCTTCTCTAGCCTGAAAAGCGTTAGTGCATTTTTTAACATTAGATTTTAATGCAATAGACTTACCTTTCTTCTGAGGCTCGTTTGCATCCAGCTCTATTTCATGGCTTCTCAAGGCACTGATAAGCTCTTCCAACGAAACTTCATTCAGATTCTTGGCAATCTTGAATACAGTCACCATTGGACCCCATCTTCTAGGTAAGCTTCTGATGATCTTCTTTACATGATCAGCCTTGGTGTAGCCTTTATCCAGAACTCTCAATCCAGCAGTTAGAGTTTGAAATCTTGAGAACATCTTCTCAATATCTTCATCATCCTCCATCTTGAAGGCTTCATATTTCTGGATTAGAGCAAGAGCTTTAGTCTCCTTGACTTGAGCATTTCCCTCATGGGTCATTTTCAATGACTCATATATATCATGGGCAGTTTCCCTGTTAGATATCTTCTCATACTCAGCATGAGAGATAGCATTCAGCAAAATAGTCCTACATTTATGATGATTCTTGAAAAGCTTCTTCTGATCATCATCCATTTCTTGCCTTGTAAGCCTTACGCCACTGGCTTTCACTGGATGTTTGTAACCATCCATCAGAAGATCCCATAATTCACCATCTAGACCAAGAAAGTAACTTTCCAGTTTATCTTTCCAGTATTCAAAGTTTTCACCATCAAATACTGGTGGTCTAGTATAACCATTGTTACCATTGTATTGCTCAGCAGAGCCTGATGTAGATGCAGATGTATTTGTTGGAATTTCACCAGCCATCTTTTACTGAAGCGTTTTTCTCTTCCTGAATCTTTTCTAAACACGGTTAAGTGCTTGCACCTTAGAACCGGCGCTCTGATGCCAATTGAAGGATAGAAAAACACTTAGAAAGGGGGGGTTTGAATAAGTGTAGTCTAAAAACTTGAACGATAAAAAACAATTTGCACAATTGTTTTTATCCTGGTTCGTTGTTAACTAAACTACTCCAGTCCACCCCCACGGAGTGATTTACCTCACCTGAGGATTTAATCCACTAATCGCAACAGATTACAATGGTTTTCCACTTAGCCCACGACTAAGTCTTCTAGAGTATCCTGATCACAACCTGATCACTCTAGGAACAAATGCTTAGACACAAGCTAAAACTTTCTTAGAGTATCCTGACCACCACGTGATCACTCTAATTACAACTGCTTAGACACAAGCTAAGACTTCCTAGAGTATCCTGATCAACACTTGATCACTCTAGTTACTTACAAATTAATGTAATCAATTCTAAGAGTATTACAAATGCTTCTGAAAAGCTATAATCACAACAGTGATATTTCTCTTAACGTTTAAGCTTAATCTCACTAATATATTACAACAGCAATGTAGTGAGCTTTGATGAAGATGAAGTTTCTGAGCTTTGATTTGAACAGCGTTTCAGCAAGTTAATATTCACAGAAATCGTCAAGAATTGGTAACCTTGCTTCTCATCAGAACTTCATATTTATAGGCACTTGAGAAGATGACCGTTGGGAGCATTTAATGCTTTGCGTATTCCGTACAACATTGCATTTAATGTTTCACGCTTTTGTCAACTACCTCGAGCCTTGTTCATGCTGTGCCTACTGACGTTGCCTTTAATAGCTTCCAACGTTCCTTTTGTCAGTCAGCGTAGCCTGCCACCTGTACATTCTTCTGATCTGATGTTTGTGTATACAACGTTTGAATATCATCAGAGTCAAACAACTTGGTGCATAGCATCTTCTTGTCTTCTAACCTTGAAGTGCTTCTGAGCGTGATACCATGAGAACTTCAGTGCTTCTACTTCTGATCTCAAGTTCTTCTGATGCTTCCATAGACCCATGTTCTGATTCTGCCTTGACCATCTTCTGATGTCTTGCCAGACCATGTTCTGATGTTGCATGCTGAACCATCTGTGACAAAGCTTCTGAGCGCTGATTTGTGCATACTCTTTATATATTTCCTGAAAGGGAAATTGCAATGTATTAGAGTACCACATTATCTCACACAAAATTCATATCCTTGTTATCATCAAAACTAAGAATATTGATCAGAACAAATCTTGTTCTAACACTTAGATATCCTAAATCCTTTAACATTTTAAGTTTATGCATTATAGGAAGATAATAATGCACTTTGCTTTGCTTATTTATAAAAAAGTTATTTATAATAAATAAACTTTACTTGATTATATTGTAGAATATGGACATCCGTGTACGTCGTAGTTGGATGTACAATAGGCTAAATCCTCATAAGACGGGGTAGACTCCTGAGTTTCTAAAAGGATTAGAGGAATTTGTTTCCTTTGCAATGAAATAACCAGGCACATCTAATAATGAAATTAGATGCCCTTGCTCTATTTGCCGAAACATTGGTTTCATACACTTCAAAGAAGTTAAAGTTCATATTTTAAAGAAAGGATTTATTCCTGATTATTGGTATTGGACATGTCATGGAGAAGTTAATCCAGAGTTGTGTGTAGAATTAAGTAGGAAACTGTAACTTGGTATGAGAACTGACTTTTATATTATTCGCAAACAAATGTTGCGGTGAGCAAGAGTCGCCACCGACTTTTATTTTATCCAATTAGGAAAGATATAAAAGAATAGGTAAGACCTTCTTTAAAAGACTTAAGTTCGGGGGGTAGGTTATGCAAAGGGAAGGTGTAAGCACCCTTTGCATCCATGGTTATCCATGGGCTCTTAATTTCTTAACTCACTTGTTTGTTTGAAAAGTTTGAAAAGAGGGTAGGAAGTCCTATGAGATGTGAATAGTCATTTAGGCAACCAGTAAGGACACCTTAGCAATCCGAAGGGACTATCATCATTTATCGTAGGCAACATCGAGGGACGATATCATTTGATCGTAGGCAACTCGAAGGGACTATGATCTTTATTCCGAAGGGAATATGATGATTTTGAATTGTAGGCAGCATATGCTAAGGTATCCCTACGCTCGAAGGAACTTGACTATTATAATCGAGAAGGCAACCAAGAGGGGGAACCCTAAAGGTGAGTGTGTGAGTAATAAAAGGGTGTGTTAATTTCAGCTATATTATCTTGAAGTTAGTGGTCTAATGGTTACTTTCACCTTACCATACAATCCTAAACCATACATCTAAACAGACAATAATAGCAGTTATAATGTGCGGAAAGTAAAGTGCAGAAAGTAAAGTCCTACGCTATTACAAAAAAATACCATACGACCTATATATCGATTGCTAATATTTAAATAAACAGGAAATTAAATAAATAAATAATCAATCACGCGACATTCAAAGGAGTTTAGAGATGAGAAGAGAATCGCGTTGGAAGAAAATCAGGGTTACGAAGATTAGATGAAAACCTAAATTAATTTAATTAGTAAACTAATCCTAATTCAAAATTAAACTCCTAATTAACTAATTAACTAAATATTTAAAAAAAACCTAATAACTAGATTGATTAAATCCTTATCACCTTAATTATTAAATTAACTAAATCCTAAAAACTAATTAATTATCTAACAGGAATTAAATCGAAATTAACCTAAATTATCTAAACTAAATTAATTAATTAAATTTCATGATTAATTTAAATTAGTAAAATAATTAGTTTGAACCTAATCCTAATATTAATCCCAATCCTAGTGTTAGTTAGTGGTTAATAGTGGTTAAAAAATAATTAAGCTAAAAAAACAAAATAAACAAATAAAACAAGCAAAAAAAAAAGATGGGCGCATGATCCCCTGCGATGATCCTCTGAAGGATCATGATGGACGAGCATCTTCTGGTCCTTCAGATCTATCTTTGGGCATATCCACCGGTCAGCAGGCGAAGGTGTGCCATGGACGTCAATAGGTCGTACGTGTTGGATCCTGTAGGAACATGAAACAACGAAAAAAAGGAAAAATAGTGCGTGGGACACTGGGATCGAACCCAGGCCCCCTTGGTTATTGGCATCCTCTCGTTACCAGCTGCGCTGAGTGCTCTTACTGTTAGAAAAACAAAGAACAAACAATAAGTATCAAAATCAGCGCTGAGTGGAAAGAAAATCAAATTGGGCCCACGCAATAGTTGACCGTCTGTAACTCGGTAAATTGACTTTTATTTTTTATAAGCAACAATGTTGCGGTAATCATGAGTCGCCACCGACTTTTATTTTGTCCAATGTTAGGAAAGGTAAAAAGTATAGAAAAAGACCTTTTGAAAAGAAAACGGGTTCGGGGGTAAGTTATGAAAAGGGAAGGTGCAAGCACCCTTTTCATCCGTAGTTATCTACGGGCTCTTAATTTGCTTAGCTCATGTTTGTTTGTTTTGAGTTGAAAAGGGGCATAAGGACTTTAGCGTAAATGCGTAGCCTTAGTTTTTTGAAAGAATATTGAAAAGATGTTTTTTAATTGAGCTTGGCATATTAAGAGCACTACCCTAAATAGTTGGTCTTTTTCTATGCTTTTTAAAGTTCCTAGGACTATCCATACTATATAGAAGTAGGTAGTCCTTGTTTATATTGGACGTGTGGGTCATCGAGGTTGTTTGAAGGAAACAAGTAGAGGTACCTTTAGCAATTTCGAAGGGACGATCGTCACTTTTTCGTAGGCAACAATCGAGGGTCATCGAGGGACTTAGTGACGACTTTATATTGAGGGACCTTTGCTAACGGGTACCTCTACATTTCGAGGGACACGACCTTATAATCGAAGGCAACCAAGAGGGGCGTACCCTAGGGGTGAGTGAGTGCAAGTGTGTTAGATTCGATTATAATTTATCTTATATTTTTAGTGAGCTAATCGTTCAATTCGAGCTTGCCATACATGCCCTAGTTTAAGCATACATCTAACACAATGTAAAAAATACGGAAATTAAAAGTGCGGGAAAGTAAAGAGAATCTTTTTAAATATTTACATTTGGACCTATATACATTCTAATATCTAAATAAAAGCAGTAAGATAAACAAAACATGCGCCATACACAGGATTTCGAGATGAGAGAAGAATCGGGAGTAAGTGAAATAATGGTTAATTAGCAAATTAAAATTAAATTAAGACTACTTGATTAAATCTTAAATTTAAACTAATTACTAAATTAACTAAACTAAATCTATTAAATTAATTAAAATCTAAATAAAAAGTTATATTTAAAATTATTAAGTCCTAATTTACTAATTTATTTAAATCCTAAAGGTTAATTAAATTTTTTGTGATTTTTTTGGTTATTTTAGTGAGTAAATTAACATAATAAAATAACAAACAATTATAATAATAAAAATGAAGAAAAAATGGCGTTAATCCCCTGCATCGCTTTTCTGTACGCCTATGGTGAGCCTTCATCTCTATTCATTAGATCTGGGTCTGTTGAGAGATCTGATGGCCTAGCGTGAAGGTATATGGAGGGTTCCTGTTGAATGTATGCACCGGATCTACAAATAAAACTTTGTAAAAATAAATTTATGGACGCTGGGTGTTGAACCCACGCCCTGAATGTCATAGCTGCACCTCCTTTACCAAACAAGCTATAATTGTTAGTCGTTAATATAGCCAATAATGATAATTAAGTATAAAAACATGGGCTAAATAGGGAAATCAAACGTGGTCAACGAATGAGTCCCAGCATGGTGGAACAGACGAATCAAATGAAGGAAGAGAAACCCATCTTGTTGACTGGCGATTGGCGAATGAGATCACGCAACAACGCCACGCGTGCCAGTCAAACTTTCTGCATCACTATTCATCTTCTTCTACCCTCCACCTGCGGATTTATTTGCGAAATTACCTAGGATTTTACCTGCGGATTTTGCTGCTTCCTTCATAATCAAACCTGTAACAATGGAACACACACAAGGACGATCCAAACAAGAACGAAGGGCACCAAGATTACATAAATAGACCCTTATGAATCCAAATCCACTGTTAGTTTTGGTCAAAAACGCCTGTACATTGGGATTCGAAAGAAACAAGTGTGAAGCCCTAACAATGGCGAATCACAATACGTACATCTAAGCTTCACTTTTAAGGTTCAAATCCCTTCTATTATTCACCATAAAGTTAAAACAATCATCAAACCATGTTAAAATGTCGCGATACATGCAAAACGAAAATAAAAAAATGGAAACAATATGAATGATAAGATATGCGTGAATACATAGCATGGGACGAGTTCTTTGGTTCTTACCTACACTTTGGCACCTTGGGAGTAACTTGGGACGATTTGTTTGGCTTGGAAAAGGCTCCAACTATCAAAACGAAAACTCACACTTTCTTGAGAATTTTTGGAATTTCTTGGAGGCACTTCAAGGGCTAGGGTTTCGTCCCCTTGTGGTCTGAGCATGTAGAGTATATATATGACACCAGATTAGGTCAACAAACTTGGCAAGATATATTGCATTGATGTGAGAAATATTTCATTGAAAATTTTGATCAAATCTTTCCAAAATTGGATTTTTCTTGTCTTAATGCATCTTGCACGAATTTGGTAGCTTGTGATGGGCTATCTTGGACCTCAAGTCATGTAAATATCAAGCCCAAATCATCTTGCCAATAACTTTTATATTTTATTTAATTAAAATTGAATTTTGGCTTATTTAATTCAAAAATAATTAAGATAAAAATAAAGGAGGCGTGGCAAGGAGTATAGAGGCCATGGATAATGTCAAGAACAATTTTGGATCATGAAATTATAGGCCCATTTGGAAAAAAATTGGTTTTGACAAATATTTTCTTTTGTGCACCTCTTCAAAAATGCCCAACTTGTGCAATTTGTATCTTGCTCAATTTTCCATATTTTTTAGTGTTCTTGGACTTTTTAGAAAGGTCAAGATGTCCTCTAAATACTCCTTTTAGTTTCATCTTCATTGAAGTTTCCATGTTCATGTACACTTCTTTGCAAAAAGATGACTTTTTGTTGACTTTTAGAAGGACCTATAATGTTTTGGCTCATATTTCTCAAATGGTGCATTTCTTGACTTTGAACCCAACATCAAAGTTGTAGAAAATTGAATTTCCTTGAGATTGAGATTTGGTTTGGGAATTTTTGAGAAAGTATGAGAGAATTATGGCCAATCAAAGTTGGGTTGACTTTTAGTTCAAAACCCTAATTAGAAACTTTTCGTTTTGATGATTTCTGATCTTTCCTTGATGAATCATGATCAACCCTCGATCAAATGATGAATAATATTTCAAGAGGTTGATGTTGACAAAAAATTAGGAGTTTTGACTGTGGTTTGACCCTAGTTGACTTTTAGGTCAAATTGGTCGATAGTTGATCATTTGAGCAATTGAATGAGCAATCCTGTGAATCAAGGCTTGAAACTTGGAATGCGGGTCCTTTGAGGCATATGAGAGGCCATGGAGCCCATTTGAAGTCTTAGAATTTGATTTTACCTTGAGAGAATCCAAACCCTAGTTTTGGTCTTTATTGCTTAGAAGGAGAGTGATCATGCTTTCCGTCAGAGATTGCATGAGCCTGTGGAGACTATCTGAGCCCAACTATCTTGAAATATAGTGGGCAAATTTTGGGGTATGACACCGTCCAATCAGAGGCAGAGAGAGGCGATTGAAACGCTGACCAACCAATGAATATGCAGCACGCATGGTCAACAAGTCCACCACACTATTCATCATCCCTACCAACGTTGGCTGCGAATTTACCTGGGTTTTTTGGTGCGGATTTTCCTATGGCCATACCTGCGAAAATCAGAACTTATACAAAACCGTTTTAAACGAGAATCAAAGACGCCCAGATCCACTAAATCGATTGCTACGAACTCGATGGTGAGGTCGGTTTAGTCTGAAAATGCTTGTTGGTATGAAAGTGAAAGCTTTGCTTTCGTGAGCCCTAACCATGGTGTTTCTCTATTCAAGGATCAACGCTCCCGTATTACACATCAAACTTGTTCTATACTTCACCATAAGCATATTAAAAGCATCACATTAAATAAAATTGCATGGCATGATGAAAAACGAAAACCAAAAAAAGTTTCATGAATATGAACATACGTGATATGGTGTTTAACATATCATGGAGATTGTGTATTGGTTCATACTTACTCTAAATCCCCTGAGGAAGATATTGAAGTGGTTGTTTGGAATTAAAAGTGGCTGCTTTCTCCAAACTCGTGAGCCCTAGTTTCTTGAGAACTTTGAAGGTTTTGGAACGGTTATGGGGCTAGGGTTTTTCGTGGAATAGAGGCTGAGCATTATGGACAATATATAAGGGTGATATTTAGGGTAACAATCATGGAAAGAAACAATTGCCTTGATTGAAAAAGAATTGATTTTGATTCCTACATAAAATCTTTCTTTTTTGGCTCCAAACTATTTTGTGCATATTTTCACGTGTCATTGGCCTTAGTTATGTGAATTTGGACTTGATTCAATGAATGGGAATATTCCATGGTATCTTGTATGATTTTATTTGATTTATTTTTGTTTTAAAATGAATTTAAATGAATAAATTTAATTATAAATAAAATAAAATCATATAATAAATATAAAATGATACTTCGGCCTCTTGCAAGCTTGTTATCATGTGGGAACTCAAAAAATATAGGCCCATTGCTCAAAAGTTGGAAATTAATCAATTAGGGTTTGCCATTTCTTGAAAATCGACCAACTTGCATCAAACATATCTCTCTCAATTTTTATCATATGAAGATGATCTTGTACTTTTTGGAAAGCTCAAGATGTCCTCTACAAGCCACTTTAGAACCTCTTTTGCATTTGATGATTTTATCTTGATGATATTGGTTTTGACAAAAAACAGCTTTTTGTGAACTTCTAAAAGGACTTGTAGTGTTTTGGCTCATGTCTCTCAAATGGTGCATTTCTTGACTTTGGACCCAACATAAAAGTTGTATAGAATTGAATTTCCTTAGGAATGAGTTTTGGCTGGGGAATTTATGATAAAGTATGAGAGAGATATGATAAGTCAAAATTGGGTTGATCAAAATGATGAATGCGACTTCAAAATATTGATCTTGATAAAAAATAAGGTGTTTTGACTGTGATTTGACCATAGTTGTCTTTTAGGTCAAACTGGTCGACTGTGGATCATTTGAGTAGTTAAATGAGCAATCTTATGAGTTAGGGCTTGAAAATTGGCATGAGGATACTTTGAAGCATATGGGAGGCCATGAAGTCCACCTGGGGCATCAGAAACTGATCTTACCCGGAGAAGAGCCAAACCCTAGTTGGAGGCTTGTTGCTTAGGAGATGGATAAGTGAGCTTATTCTTCAGCGCTTGAACCAAATTATTTGAAATATGATGGGCAAATTTTGGGGTATGACAGAAACAATATGCACAAGAGGGATATAAAAACCACCACAATAGATTTTAGAACATGGTTTATGATGTTTTTGGACCACAACACCAAATGCAGTGTGATGATGATTATGAAGAGTCTCCGAATATTGATGATAAAAAGTTTTATGATTTGCTACATGCGGCTCAGAAGCCAGTGTGGCCTGGATGTGATCATACTGAATTATCTGTTGTTGTTAGATTATTGACAATTAAGTCTAAGGGAAATATTTCTCAACGTTCTTTTAATTAAATGGTGGCACTTATGAAGGAGACAAATCCTCCAAATAATTGTGTCCCTCAAGATTATTATAGGACGAAGAAAATAGTTTCAAAACTCGGTCTCACCGCATAAAAAATATATTCTTGTGTAAATGGTTGTATGCTTTTCTACACCGATGAATGTAAACAATTAAAAGAATGCAAGTTTTGTAATGCACCTCGTTATGAGAAAAAAAGATTGGCAAGGGGAGATTCAAAGAAGTGCCAATAAAGAGAATGTATTATTTACCCCTAATTCCTAGACATAAGAGATTATATGCTTCAATGAGCTCAACTCCATATATGATGTAGCATTATGAAACAAGACGAGAACTCGGAGTGATGTGTCATCCATCAGATGGAGAGTCGTGGAAAAACTTTGATCAAGTTTACCCCGAATTTGCTGCTGAACCGAGGAACGTAAGGCTAGGTTTATGTACGGATGGTTTTGCACCATTTAACCATACAACCTCTTATTATTCATGTTGGTCGGTGATTGTAACCCCTTACAATCTTCCTCCTGAGCTATGCATGACAACTCCCTACATGTTTCTAACTTTGATTATCCCCGGACCCAAAAATCCAAAGAGTAAGATAGATATGTATTTGCATCCATTGATAGATGAGCTAAAACTGTTGTGGAACGAAGGAGTGCTTACACATGATATTTCCAGAAAATGGAATTTTAAGATGAAAGCTGCATTAATGTGGACAAGTAATGATTTTCCGGCATATGGAATATTGTCTGGATGGAGTACAGCGGGAAAATTAGCATGTCCATATTGCATGAATCAATCAAAATCAAAACCTTTTTACTTAGAGCATGGTGTTATACCCCAAAATTTGCCCGCGTCTTTTTTTCAAAGAGAAGTCAACAGACTTCTGTCTAAAAATTTGAAGTTTTATACAATCTTGGATTTTTATTTCATAAATATCCTGATTTTATGAATACTCAATTTTTAGAATTTTTTATACAGTATTTTGGTTCGCTGTTGAATTTATTCTTACATAAACGCCAAATACTGTTTATCACTTCATACACTGTTTATTTGAGATTTATTTTCAGATAAATAATGCTGACGCAGTTGATACAGAATTAAAATTTGCAGGCGCAGAGTCCAGGGTTTCAGATTATACTGGTAACAATTAAATTATTATTGGTTTTATTTCCCACTAATTTTTATTTTATACTTCTATACCTCTTTCTTTTCAAAACCTACCATATTTTTTTCAAATCCTACTACCATTCAAATTTTCCCTTTTACGGTGCCACTCCATTCCCCAAACGTCTCTATCTGTCTCTTTTCACTCTATAGATACTCCTCATTTTTCCCATAATTTCTCACGTCAAATTTCACTCATCTCCCAAATTTCTATCATACTATCTCCTAATCATTTCTTTCTTCCTCTTCCAAAAAATGGCAAAGTGGTGGACTTTTGTTCTTATAATCTTCACTGTTTTTACAGTGACCATGTCTTTTTTCTGTTTTAACAATCTCGAAGAATGTGGTGTCGGGATGCTTTTGATTCTCCTAGCCATCTGGCCATTGTTGATTTTGGCTTGGATTATCAATTGTAATTAGATTGTTTCATGTTTGTCGTGTTTATCATTTTCAAATAGCGTACTGTTCATTATATTTGTTGTAATGTTGCGTTTGTTATATTTACCGTTATTTAATATTTGTATTGTCCGTATTAAATATCATATTGTCTATTGTACTATCGTTTAATTATTGAGATAATATTATGTGTGTTTATTACTAGTTAAATATTTATTTTTCTGTGCATTAAATCCTTTTTAATTTTATTATCAATAATTTCATTCGCGTACGGTGTACGTTTTGTTTATTCTGTTTTTGTTTTACTAACAAATCATGTAAATAATTTTCCACAATCAACAACAAAAATGAAATGAAAAAAAACTAACTAGCTGTAATTGTTAACTTTTCACTTTAACTGTTACGTTAATACCCGGACAGCCAGTTACCAGTCAAACCCGCTATCAGCGCAATTCTCCGCATCTGTATCAACAGTCAATTCAACTACCACACCTCGAAGTGTGCACTTCAAATTTCCAAGATTTTTTGTTCTAGAAGTCTCCTGATACTCACATGATCAGCAAAGACTCAAAACTACACAAAAATCAGGTACGCCTAACTGTCTCCTACACAAACAGTCCCTAACTAGGGTTTTTTGTTTTTTCAGGAGAATGAGTTTTTGAGACCTCAAATGGATTTCATGGATTTCCACATATCTCAAAGTATCATCAAACAAATTTTCAAACTTCGATTCGCTCAGACGCACAGTCAACTGCTCAAACGGTCAACAGACGACCAGTTTGACCAAAAAGTCAACTGAACTTTGACCGACCATAACTTTTTCCTGGAACATCAGAAAAATTCCAACCAAAGCTCATTTTGAAGGAAAATCAATTATCTTTCAAATGAAATTGGTCCCATGGTCATTGGATTTACCATTTGGGACATATGAGCCAAGACATTACAAGTCATTTTCAAAGTCAACAAAAATCAGTTTTTTGTCAAAGCCCATATCATCAAGATAACTTCTCCAAATGCAGAAAAGCTTCCAAAATGGATTGTAGAGGACATCCTGAGGATTCTAAAAAGTACAAGAACTCCTTCATATGATAAAATTGAGGGAGTTATGCCTTGTTGAAGTTGGCCATTTTTTGGGAAAATACATGAAACCAACATTGACCAAACTTGATTTTTTTTCCAAATGGGCCTAATCTTTTGTGATCCAAACATGTTTCTAAGACCATCCACGACCCATTCTTGATCCATGATGTTTTTATTTCATTTTTGATTTAATTTTATTCATTTAAAATTAAATTAAAAAGAAATGCTTCAAGATATTACCAAGTCTTGTCTCTAGTGAGGTTGCCATTCAAAGAAGGTTATCAGTTTGCAGAGGGTGCAGAAGACTTATGGGCAAGAGTGGTTGAAAGCAATGATCAAAGATGGCCATAAAATTCAAAGTTCTATCCATGGAAGGAATAGAAAATGGAAAATATTCCACACTTGATCAAAGGCCAAACTCAGCATTCAATCTTTCTCTATAAATAGAGAGCAAGCTTCAGCAATAAAGAACACGAAATCATTGCCCAAAGAATAGCCACAAACATTACAAAACTCACAAAATATCTAAACACTTGTAATTTTCGTTTTCTTTGCAAAAGCTATTATCAATCAAAACAAATCTTTTCAATCATCTTCTGAGATCATATAGAGTAAGAATGAACCCTTAATATGGTCCCATGAGAGTCATAACACGTGCATAGTGTTTTCCATGAACATACATGTATAGCTTTCTTTTTCTATATTAATGCTTGTGTTAATGTAATATGATCACTCTAATTCGTTTCTGACACCATTTAGAGGAGATTGGACGTGCTATATGGAAGCCATAAGCCCTAGAACACATGTCACCATTTTTGAGCTTCAAAGCTTTGAAGCTTTCGTTTTCATGGTTCCATGCATTTTCCGTCCAAACTAATGGTTCCATTGAACTCAAAGACCCTCAATTAGGGGATATGGGACGCTTTTGTTGTTTAAAATTAACATTTTTTTTGGTTTGAAGGTGCATTAAACAGCGGCGGTTTCGTATGGAAACAGTGGCGGTTTAAAACCGCCGTTATCTGCGTCAGTAGAGAGGAAGACGATGATGAACAGTCGCTGGACTTGTTGACCTCCACGCGGACGTTCCTAATTGGTCAGTCAAAGTCCTCGCTCTCTCTCCGTTTGCGTGGCTGCTCACCAATGGCCAGTCAACTGGTCTCTCCATCCACGCAGGCATCTGTGGGGCCCACCTGGAAAATTTGAATTTCTAAAGAACCAGCGCATCTCTTTTGCTCAGCTTACCATGCACCCTTCCACGTGTACCATCAGATTCCTTTAAATTCAGATCAAAAGGCCCTGAACAAGCAGTCCACCATATGCCCTCAGACCAATCCACACAGGATCCCTTATTTCTATTTTATTTTATTATTTCATAATTAATTTAATTTCACTTCTAAAAATGGTTAAAAATGGTTTTAAAAAGCCAAAAATTATTTTAATTTCACTTCTAGGCTCAGAAAATGTTAAATTATTTTATAACATAAAAATATTTTATTTTTCTTCATAATTAAAATATTTTGTTAATTAATTAGTATATATGTAAATATTTACTTTTTAATTATTTCAACCTATCAAAAAAATCAGAAAAAAATATTTTCTTTTTATTAAATTAAGTTTATATATTATAAACTAATTTTGTACATAATTAGACTATTTTTTCTCTTTAAGTTTAAGTTACTTGTATAATTATTTTTATAATTATTGTTTAATTAACTTAATAACCTCAAAACAATTCAAAAACTCACAAAAAAAATAATTTTATTTTAAAATTAATTAACAAGCAACTTGAACATATTTTAGACTTAATTCTAAGGTTTAAATTTTATTTCTAATTTTTAGCCTTTTAATTAGACTAATTATGCTTTTAATTTTAATTAAAACACCATCCAAAAAATCCAAAAAAACCTTTTCCCTTTATCTTATTGCAATTTAAATTCTTAGATAAGTGTATTAGGTTGCAAATTTCATGTAAATAGCGTAGTTTACATTTCTCGCACAATCGATGTAATAGCGTAGATTTACTTTCCGCATTTTACATTTCCGCACTTTAATTTCTGTACATATAAAACTGCGTGTATGACAAGAATAAAAATTGAAGCGCTAGATCACAAATCTCAAGACAAAAAATATCTAAATCAAACACGATCACACTTGCACATCTTAGGGTAATCCCTGTTACTTTTTTCAAATCAATCATACTGTTTTAAATGCAATTCAAATTCCTGTTTGTATCCAGTTAGGGAAAATTTTCTAAAAGAAATAGGAAAGGACCTTATGAAACATAGGGTAGGCCTCCTAATTGCTTGCTCGCAAACAAAATAAAAAACAAACAAGTGTTTCGCATATCACTGTTTTTCTCAAAACAAAATTTCAAAAGACTATATTTTGTATAATTCCAAACAAGGATAATTACAAGGTTAAAGATCTTTTTCAAAACCATCAAAACATCTTCCAAAAGATAAACACTTTGTATACATCCGCACAAGGATCATTACAAAGTTAATTTTTTACAAAATGTCTAAAACCACATACAAGCATTTCAAGCAAATCAAACGATTCAAACAAGTGAGCTAAGCAATTAAGAGCCCATGGATAACCATGGATACAAAGGGTGCTAACACCTTCCCTTTGTATAACCTACCCCCCGAACCCAAAATCTCTCAAAGGTTTTTTCCTGTTTCTTTTATAAACCTTTCCTTAATTGGATAAAATAAAAGTCGATGGCGACTCTTGCTATCCGAAGCATTTTTTTCACTTCACTTTGTTGTTTTTCAAAAATGTTAAAAAGCAGTTTTTTTCGTTTTTGATTCGCCGAAGTTTGAAAACCGTGTTGACACATGGTAAAAGTGTTCCTGGTTTGATTGTCATCGACAATTTTTGCCTATGAATCACATGTTTAGAAGAAATAAGGATGCCTTTTACAAGAATCGAACAGAGAAGTCTAAACCTCCACAACTATTAAGTGGAGAGGATGTGTGGGAAGAAGTTTATTTTCTCCCTAAAAAAATTGAGGTCGACCCTTGTGTATGTGATGGATTTGGCGCGTCTCATAATTGGAAAAAACAAAGTATCTTTTGGGAGTTGCCTTATTGGAAAGACAATTTAATAAGACATAATCTTGATGTGATGCATATTGAGAAGAATGTGTTTAATAATGTCTTCAATACAGTGATGGACATTAAAGGCAAAACCAAAGGCAATGCTAAGGCAAGAAAAGACTTGAAGGAGTATTGTCAAAGAAAGGAGTTAGAGCTACATGTACTACCTAATGGGAAAGAATTGAAGCCTAAATCAAAATATGTTTTGTCTAATGACCAACAAAAGGGCGTGTATAAATGGATCTCTGATTAAAAATGCCTGATGATCATGTTTCAAATTTGCATAGATGCATGAACACGGAAGAATGGAGGATAATTGGAATGAAAAGCCATGATTTCCATGTATCACCTCATGTGACTCCCTTCACACATGTGGCTCTCTCACCTCATCCCAACATAGATCTAATATGGTAAAGTTTATATGCTTTCATTTGTGACTTAACATAAGTAACTTTTCTATTAATTAACACTATAGTTTTAGAATTATAAATGATTATTAAGCTTAGGATATGTGCTGAATTTAAGTGCAAGAAGTTCTATTATATATATTTGCAGGAATTTCTATTAATTCCACTATAGGCCTAGAACTATGAATGATTATTAAGCTTTGGATATGTGTTGAATTTAAGTGCAGGAAGTTCTATTATATACATGTGCAGGAAGTTCTATTGTCACATAAAAACAAATCTAAGTGTAGGAATCTAAGTGTTATGAATTGTGAACTGTGATGATACTCCTCCTAATCCTTCGGAATTGTTTCTTCACACGCACCAACACTGCAAAAATAATATTTGGGTTGATAAAAGATCATAATATATGCATGTAATGATTTCTCATCTTTAAATTGTATATTCTTTATTATTTCTTATTTTAGTTTCATTATATTTTATTATCTTACAATATTAATTAGCCTTATGTTTATGTTAACATAAAAAGTTTACAAATAGGTGGGATGAATTGATCCAAGAATCATCTCAACAAGGGACTCCCTCGCCGGCTGAATTAGATGTGTGTTGTGTGATGTGGTAGGAATAAGAAAAGGAAGAGTATATGGTCTCAGAATGGAATCTACTATAATAGCAGGGAGGCCAACTTATCGTCGCTCATGTTCGTCGTCAACCGAGTGGGTTCAACGACATGAATTTGAAGAAATGAGAAATGAAAGGGATCAACTTCGTGAGGAATTGGCTAACACAAATAGAGTTGTTGAGTATAACAATCAAATGCTAAAACAGTTGATGGACAGTTTGAATTTTCAACCAAAGCCATATTCTAGAGATCAAGTTCATAACGATGAGGTTGGTAATAATGAAGATGACACTGAAGGTGAGATTGGTGAAAATGATGATGACATTGATGTTTAGGTGGCCGATGAAGAGATGGACATAGAATAACACGTGACTATGAAAATGATATGTTGTTTTGTTATGATAATTATTAAAACTAAGTTTTTTTTTTTGGAATACTAATAAATACTTTATCTTGTGTTCTTTTGGTAAATTGAATATATAAAATACTTTATTTCTTGTTTTTTTTGTTAAATTATTCCAATCAATATTTAGTATGATTTTTTACATATTTTTTAGTAGTTATTTTGTTAAATACAATAAAATATTTAATATATTTCATTTTTATGGACACAAAATACTTTAAAGGATGTTAAAAAATATTTTTAACATATAAAAGACAATTTTAAATGGGTTTAAAGGCCCTCTTTTTTATAATTAATTTGAATTTAGAAATTAAATTATAAAAAGTTAGAGACCGATTTAGTGACTTTATTAATATTAATTCAATTTTAAAAATAAAAATAAAAATAGTTAGAGACCGATTTAGTGACTTTATTAATATTAATTTAATTATTACAGTGACTAATTCGGTAGCTATTGCCAGATCAGAATAACATACAAATATGTTAAATTGGTCACTGAGTAAAGTATCAGTCACAATTTTAGTCACTGAAAACGGTCACTAATTCGGTCTCTATTTCGGTCACAATAACGGTCGCTAGAAATCGATCGCTAATATCTTCGCAAAAGCTTAGCGATTAGTGCTTTTCCAACCGGAAATTAATGGTCTCTTTATCGGTCGCTAAACGATATTGTCACCGATTTTTAAGATTTTTCGGTCACTATTTCGGTCACTCAAAGCGGAAATTCTAGTAATGATTATTATTATTGATAGATTTAGTTTTTGCCTTTTAAATGGTTTTGTAAATAATTAATTTTAATGAGTTTAACTAATTTGATTTAGGTGATTTAGTTGTCTATTAAAAAGTACAAAAAAAATACTAATCTCACTTTATTTAGCTAATAAAATATAAAAATGAAATAATGTTAAAGTTTGTTTTCATCAAATAGTTTTTGTAAAACTCATTAGGTTCTTTCCTTTTTTTCTCTTTAATTAATTTAGGTTAGTTAAATTATATTAAATTCAAAAACAATAGTAATGTCAAAACACTCAAAATCTATTTACTATTTTACGTAGTTGATTAAACTATACTTATTAGTCATCTCTTTTTCATAATAAAAACACAAAAATGATGTATAATTCATTTTTGTCCCAAATATGGAGGATAGTTAAATTTATACATATTTATTTTAATTTTCCGATTAAATTCAACCTCTCACTTAATGTGTAAATAAATTATTATTTTATAAAGGGTTAATAGCCATTTACCCCCTGCCATATAGGCGAGATTTGATTCCCTTTTCTAGTTCCTTCACAAAACCATTTAAAATTAGTTAATTAATTTTAATGAGTTTAACTAATCCGTTAGAAAGATCCCTTGTTGATTCATTTAATGTGCTGACTCAAGAGGAAGAACGGGAAATCGAAGGATTTGTGAAGGAACTAGAAAAGGGAGGAAGCATGAATGACAAGGATGGGAAAGTGGAAATATTGGACCCACCAAAAGAGGTGAAGGAAACCAAGATGGAACAGATTCCAAATTGCATCCCCCCTCATGCTGACTTGGCCATAAAATCTTCACACTTGGTCTACCAAGTGGCATTTTTAATTTTTTTTATATATTATATAACTTTTTTATCTTTTTTAAAATTATTTCTATTAATAATTTTTTGAAATTATTTTTTAAAATTATCAAAATAATACTTTTGGGCTTAAGCCCATTTAGATTTCATTAGTTATCCATTTACTCTCACATTATTTTCAATTCATAAAGTTAAATGTTTGATTGGTATATAAACACTACTTTTATTTCCATTGCAACCAATGTGAGACTAATGACACAAAAATAAACCGAATACTATATCAACTTGTTTGTTCATTTTGCAGGTAACGCTCCGGAAGAGGTGGTTGAGAAAAGGTTGAAAGTGGTGGAGGACTTTTGGACTAATCTAAAGAAAAAAGAAGGGCTCCTTAGATTAAAGTCGAGACAACTTTGGCTCACCGAGGGGGATGACAACACTCGTTTTTTCCATAATTCCTTAAAGGATAGAAGAAGAAGGAATTCTCTTTGTTCCATGGAGGCTAGGCGGGGAGAATAGAGGAGGTCAAGGATATTAAAGACTTTATTTTCAAGCACTTTGAAGGATTCTTTAAAGAAGAGATTCGCACTAGACCGGAACCGCATGGGATCGATTTGAAAGTGCTACCTTTAGGGGATTCTTTGGACCTTGAAAAACCATTTTCCGAGGAAGAGATCAAGGAGGCTATTTGGTCGTGTGATGGGAACAAAAGTCTGGGGCCGGACGGTTTTTCTTTGGAGTTCTTTAAAAGATTTTGGTATCTTCTCAAAGAAGATTGGATGAAGTTATGTAATGATTTCTTCTTAAAAGGTACACTTGTCAAAGCTATTTCTTCTTCTTTCCTTGCGCTTATTCCTAAAAAGAAGAATCCTCAAGATTTGTCCGAGTACCGTCCTATTTGTCTAGTGGGAAGTATTTACAAGATTCTTGCGAAGATTTTGGCGGCTAGAATAAGGGGTGTTTTGGATAAATTGATTTCTACCAATCAAACCGCCTTTGTTCCGGGGAGGAGTATGATGGATGGAGTCCTCATGGTTAACGAGATTCTTGATTGGGCTAAAAGAAAAAAGAGGGGGTGTCTCTTACTTAAAGTGGATTTTGAAAAGGCTTACGATTCTATTTCTTGGAATTACCTTAGATGGATAATGAGAAGAATTGGGTTTGGGAAGAGATGGATGAATTGGATGGAATCTTGCATTTTCTCTAGTCACATGTCCGTTTTGGTGAAAGGTAGTGCCACTAAAAAGTTTAAAGTTCATCGTGGTCTTCGTCAAGGCGATACGATTTCTCCTTTTCTCTTTGTTATAGATATGGGAGGCCTTAGTGCTCTCATGAGGAAATCAATAGAGGTGGGGGACTTCCAACCTTTCAAATACGGTGAAGACGACTTTGTGGATATTCTCCAATTTGCGAATGACACCGTAATTATTGGAGAACCTACAAGTGACAATCTTTGGAGCATGAAAGTGATTTTGAGAGGTTTTGAGCTTGTATCCGGATTGAAAATTAACTTCCACAAAAGCAATTTCTTTGGTACTAACATTGGAGATTGGCTTTATTCTTCGGCCACTTCTTTCTTATCTTGCAAAAAAGGATCATTTCCTTTTAAATTTCTTGGCATTTGGGTTGGAGAAAGAGCTAACAAGACGAAGGTGTGGAAGGACGTGGTTAACAATATAAAAGCGAGATTGTCGATGTGGAAGGGGAGAAACATTTCTATAGGTGGAAGGGTGACTCTCATTGGGTCGGTGCTTAACGCAATTCCAATTTTCACCCTTTCTTTTTATAAAGCTCCGAGCAAGATTATCAAAGAGATTAGAGGTCTTCTTAGTAACTTTTTGTGGAATGGGAATGCAAATAAAAGAAGTATTCATTGGGTGAAGTGGGAGAATGTTTGCAAACCTAAGGAGAAAGGTGGATTAGGTATTAGAGATGTTGGTGATATTAATAGAGCTCTCCTTCTCAAATGGAAATGGAGGATATTGAAGGAGGATAATGCCATTTGGAGTAGATTTCTATTATTGAGATACCATAATCCGAAATTCAAAGTGCTAGCTTCTTGTGGGGATGTTCTAAATCGGGGTGACTCTAGTTGGTGGAGAGATATCATCCTTAATGATTTTAAAGAGGAGGATAGTGTGGAAGGCTTTACTGATTGGATTAACTGTGAGTGTAAGAATGGTAACAACATTCTCTTTTGGCATAGTTGTTGGTTGGGCGATCAAACTCTTCGTGAACTTTTACCTCATTTGTTCGATATCTCAACCAATAAACTTTGCAAGGTTAGCAATATTATATCTTGGAATAATGGTGTCTTTTCTTGGAATATCAATGATCTCTTCGGCATTGACGGAGTGTCCATCTTGAACTTGTCTTCCCTCTCTTCCGGTCAAAACGGTACTATCTTGGATTTGGCTACTCAATTGAGGGACTTAAAAGAATCTTTGGAGAGCTTCATTCCGATCAATTCGGAAAATGATGTTTTTCATTGGAAACTTAATCCCTCCGGTGTTTTCTCTGTTGCAAGCGTGACTAGTTTGGTTTCTAATGCTAAAGACAATGTTTGGCCAATCTATACTATTAAGTTGTTGGAAACAATGTGGAAGTCTAAGGTTCCGAAAAAGGTCCACATTTTTTCTTGGATATTCTTTATTGATCGCCTTCCTTTAAAAGACCTTTTGCTTCATAGGGGGGTTTCTAATTTCACCTCTCTTGATTGTGTCCTTTGTTCTAACCATCTGGAATCATCGCTTCATCTCTTATTTCATTGTAATGTTTCGAAAGCGATGTGGGAGAAAGTCTACAATTGGTTGGGTGAAGATGTGGAGTTTAATTTGGACGAGTTCAAGAGCTTCGGTTGCATTCAAGAGAATGTGAAGAATCACAATACTAGAATTAAATTAAATTCTATTTGGTTAGCTTTAATTTGGTGCATTTGGTTGATGAGAAATGCTATCATCTTTGAGAATGCGTCTTTTAGCTTCGAAACGGTAATCTCCAACATTTTGTTCTTCTCTTGGAGATGGTTAGGTGGTAGTGATTAGGGGTGGCAAAACGGGTCGGGGTCCGCCGGGCCGCCCGCGCACCCGCCAAAAAATGGCGGGTTGGGTTGGGATTTTAGGCTCGCCGCTCGCCAAAGCCCGCCCCGCCAAAACTCGCCGCCCGCCATACCCGCCCTGCCAAAGCCCGCCGCTCGCCAAAGCCCGCTCCTCCTCCAAAACTCACTCTTTTTTTAGTTAATTCTAGTAATTGCAATTTTTTATGGTTTATTTTATACATTTATTTATAAATATATGTAATATTTTTTGAGTAAATTTGTTAAAAAATTACTTTTATAAAATAATTTTTAAAAAATAAGTGAAAAGTTTAATTAAAAGGTAAAAAAAAGCCTATTAATCTATTAAAAAAATATAAATAAAAATAGGCGGCTAAGCCCGCTGCCCGCCAACCCGCCATCTTGGCGGGGCGGGCATGACTTTTATGCCCATTTTACTTGGCGGGCATGCCCGCCCCGCTTGTTTTTGGGCGGGCATAGGGCGGGCCGGGAGGACGGCGGGCGGCCCGTTTTGCCACGCCTAGTAGTGATCCTATTTTTAGGACCCATTTTTATGATTGGTATAAATTACCTCTAAACTGTTTCAACTCTCTTTAGAGTTTTTGTTGTAAGGGTTGCACCCCTAGTGCGATATCTTGTAAAATTGCTTATTAAAAAAATAAAAAACTCATTAACGTTAGAAAGAAGGGGGCGCGAAGGAAAAGAACCTTACTTCCTTCAACTCAAATTTAAGTGACAGTTTTTTTATAGAAAAAATGCCCTTCAGGTTTGCACTAATAGGGATCAATAAAAGTTAAAAATTTAAACTTACAATTCTTTCAAAAGCTATGCGGTTCTCCTCACTTCTAGGGAAACCATCAATAAGAAACTTATGATTGTCACCGGATGCCAGCTCTCTTAGAATCAATTTTACAGTCACTGCTGATGGAACAATTTTTCCTTCTCTAATTGTATCCAAAATCCTAGAGCTGTTTTGCAACATAAAATCCGCTGTGGTGAAAACTTTACAACACTTATTTAGATTGACAAAGTGTTGTGTATTTTCATTTCTTATTTCCACTTTAATTACAAAAATGCTACCTTTGGTTTGACTGCAACTTATCAACAATAAATGCATCAATGTTTACCTAAAACAAAAGCTATAACGGTATCTACATGTCTGGGACAAACCGTCTCCTTTTCCTGCATCAAAGGGAACAAAGAAACAAGGAGGTCACTGAAGTATCATACTCGAGACAGTATTATTCAGAAGCAGAAAACTCTTCGGCTATATAAACAATCACAAACTGCAACAAGCAAAATTAAAAGCAATGAAAAGTGATCAAGAAGTTATTTCATTTCAGCGAAATTGCCAATTTTAAAATTTCAATATATCCACAAACTTGTGAGTATATTTTAATAAAAACCAAAGAGTGGATGATGATATTAAAGCAAAAAGTTTATCTAACCAAGTAAGATGGAAGAATTAACATTAATTAAAAGAATTCATACAAGCAACTGATTTTAGCACACTGATAGTGATACAAAAATGCAGTTGAGGAGAAATAGCGTCCACCACAAGATCTAAAGTATAACAAACTATAAAATCTCAATTTAGTCTTTCAAGTATCACTATCTCTCCTACTAAGTCTCTAAAGTATGTAAGAAGAATTGCTATTATATATAGAAAATATGCTAAAGACAAATGAGACTGATTTTTTATTCTAACTTCAAGGACTATCAGACAGATTTCAAGTATTTTGTTAGACATTAGTCCCACATTGGTTGCAATGGAAATAAAAGTAGTGTTTACATACCAATCAAACATTTAACTTTATGAATTGAAAATAATGTGAGAGTAAGTGGATAAAAAATAAAAAGTGCATAATGTTATTTAACTAACTCCATTAACACTATCAATACACGTAGACGTAGACTACTTTTTTGACATAACTCTCCAACAATCATGGTGCCACATTTGTCTTGAACGAGTGAGAAAAGAAAATAGTTTTTCAATATAAGTATCACTCTATATTCATATACCTTTTTTATATACACGTGTAAGAATATTATCCGCTAAAGAATTTCCAAACAACATACACAATTTACACGTGCAACGCATTACAAAACATAGTAACTCCTAATATAAAAAGATGAAAAGGACAAGTCTCCTGAAGTACAAAGAATATCACAGTTCTAAAAAACTAAAACCTTAAAATGTAAATCATTACTACATCTGTTTTGTTTCCATAATAAAACAACCAAAAAATCGGATATCCCTAAAAATATAGTACAACGTATGGTGTGCATATCACTCCAATAGTCCTGGACATGACACTAATAGTTGTTGGAGATTGAAGAGTAAAATTCAAGATATGATCGACGCTGGTGAAATTAAGTTCAACCCTCCCAAGACTCCTGTGATGATCAACGCTCCCGTGCCTAATCATGACAAGATTGATTAATGTCCAGAAGGATGAACTTTTTTGATCATTAGTTCTACTTTCAATTGCAACTTCTATTCTGTTTGTTTAAACATTCGACTTATGATAGACATTATCTGTTTTAATAATCATCATCAGTGCATTGCATATGTTTGTCTTGAATAAATTATTTCGCTATCACTCATTTTAATTTGTGTCTTTATTATGCTTATGTTTTGTGATAGCCGACTCCTGCTAAGCTGTATGCCTTTAGAGGGAGGATGACGAAAATGATACCGTAACCTCATACAATATGCTTTCGAACAGACTATGCTGACGATGTACATGCATTGTTTCAATTCCTAAACAATGGAGATATAAGGATGTTAATCCCTCGTCAACCCCTTTGAGCCTAAGGTGTAGGAGTTTTCTTTCACGTGCAAATTGAAACCCTTCAATCTTAACCCTGGGCAGGGTAGCTACTCAATTAACTCAATTATACTAGCCGTTGTTTACACAAATAATGATGGATCCCCACAACCATTAAGTCAGGCAGTCAATGTCCACCAAAAAGGAAAAGATGTTAAGTCAAAACCCATGAAGAAGACTTATCAAAAATCAAAACATCCCGCTGACTGTAATCTCAAAATAGACAGTTCAGGCAAAAGTTAGGGATAATAAAGTCAAAAAACCAAAAGAGGTTGTTATAAATCCTCGACAAAAGAAAATATTACAAAAAAGGATGACTGCCTGTCCAAAAAAACTGTCGGTACCGAAACTATCATCAAACGTCAGTGTTACAATCTCAAAGGCTTTTGGAGCACGAATGCACAGTTAATTGAGCATAGGATCGAAGAACATCACGAAGATTGGGACGGGTACAAATAAACTTTGGGCCATTATCCTTTGTTTCTTAAACCGTGAACCAAGCCACGTTACAACCCTTGAAAGTC
Source organism: Vicia villosa (assembly GCF_029867415.1). Classification (NCBI taxonomy): domain Eukaryota; kingdom Viridiplantae; phylum Streptophyta; class Magnoliopsida; order Fabales; family Fabaceae; genus Vicia; species Vicia villosa. The sequence continues at coordinate 52,700,692 of NC_081180.1, forward strand.
CTAACTGAAGCATGGTTAGTTCGAAAGCGTACTGTTACCAAAAAGGTATCCTGACTCCTTAAGGTTTGCCATAAATGCTGAGTTGATATCACGTTTTTTTATAAACATCACGCTTTTACATCTCCTGTTTTAATGTTTTTCAAAAATTCAAGACAGAGATATGCATTGCATCTTATGAAATCATTATTAAACATATTCTGCTACATAATTTCAAATGTTAGCACCAGGAAGAATCTGCACAGGGTACGACTAATGACTAACAGTTATCCGGACAGACAAGATCACTCCAGAAGCAATGTATACAAGGGGCATGACATGCTTTGTCCAATCAATCTGGGGTCAATTAAGTCAAGATTCCAAGAATCTCTCAAGAATGCCAAACAATCAGGGGCATGCACCCAATCTGAAGCTACCTCTCGATCAGTCAGGGGCATCATCCTCAGTATATGATTACTAGGGGCAGGCCACCCATAGTATACATCTCATAAGGTCCTCGCGAGGCGAATCTCTTCAAGTTCCCTACTAGCTGGGGCAAAGTTATGCAAGGCATGTTCGACACTTCGATCAATACTCATTGGTGTGTTCCAATCAATACAAGTCCAGGAATGGCAGTCACTATGATCACTGGGGGCAATGTTCAAGGCATCCACGCCTCCTCACAGCACCTGCTTCACAGGAGCATATCCTCACAGAGTAGTCCTCAAGAAGCTATCTTCGAATAATCACCATAAAGGTTGGCACTCACATTTGAGTTGAGTCAGATGGAACATCAGAGATTATATTCATCTTTCTTATCCCCAATCAAGGTACATCAAAGATCAATCATTCAAATCGCTCTCATCCCCAAACAGAAGTCATAAATCCCCAGCGGTATATCTTCAAAATAAGATCAGGCATCAGAGTCACAATAATTCGGAGATTTATTTTCTCAATCAGGATATTCCAGATAGCATAAATCATGTTCATACATTATATATCATATACATAGCCTTACATCGCATATAGCGTCTCGTGATAAACTCATACATACAAGTTTCTCATTTATCTTGAGAATCTCATCGCATATTACATGCATCATGACATTGCATAAAGGTTAACTTTAGTTTTTCAGGATACAGGTACAAAAAGATAAACAATATCTCTGATTGTCAAAGATCTAATTCAGTTACTATGAACGGTGCTGACACGATCAACATTCAAAGATATAAATTCATCAATACAAACGGTGAAGACGATTATTCCAAGATCTAAATTGGTTATCCCACAAGGTGCCGAGACGATCAAAAATTCAAGATCTAAATTCATCAATACAAACGGTGGAGACGATCACCCTAAGATCTAAATTGGTTACCCCACAAGGTGCTGAGACGATCGACATTACAAAATCTAAATTGGTTACCCCCAAGGTGCTGGGACGATTGACATTCTGAGATCTAAATCAGTTACTACACACGGTACTGAGACGATCGACGATCTAAGATCTAAATCTATCCTTACAACGGTAGAGACGATCATTTTCTTAAGATCTAAATCAGTTACTACAAAAGGTACCGAGACGATCGACATTCAAATCAATCTAACAAGTTAGGTGGCATCTTTAAACCCATTTCATATTTTCTGTTGATGGCATCTCTAAGCCCATCCCTGACACAAGTTCGAACATCAACAAGCGCAAATTTTTGGGTATTCTAGTGTTCAATCCTCTTCCACCTTCAGATACCGATTGGCATACAAAACCATTCTACATCTTCAGGTTTAAGAAGATTGAACAGGGGCAGCTATTATACCACAAAATTTGCCCACCATATTTTATACTCAAGCTCACTTGAAAACCAAAAGCTCAAGGACTTGGCTGAATGCACACTCTCCTAAGCAGGGACTTCTTGAATTAGGGTTTTGCATTCTCTGGAGAAAATTAATGAATCAAGGCCTCCAAAAGGTTTCATGTGACTTATGATGTTTCAAAATATCCCTGTGACAAAATGAAAGCTTCAATTCCCAATATCACTCCGTCAATTGCTCAGATAGTCAACAGTCGACTAGTTTGATCTAAAAGTCAATTATGGTCAAAGTATAGTCAAAATTCCTGATTTTTGGTCAACATCCTCATTTTGAAGTATCATTCATCATTTGATCAAGGATTGATCATAATTCATCAAGAAAAGTTTAGAAATCAACAAAACTCAAAATTGCAAAATTAGGATTTTTGACCTAAAAGTCAACTGAACTTTGACCAGCCATAACTCTCTCCTGATTTATCAGAAAAATTCCAACCAAAGCTCATTCTCAAGGAAATTAAATTCTCTAAAACTTTTATGTTGGGCCCAAGGTCAATAAATGCTTCCGCATAAGAGATATAAGTCAAAACATTACAGGTCATTTTGAAAGTCAACAAAAAGCAATTTTTTGTCAAAGCCCATATCATCAAGATAACTTCTCCAAATGCAAAAAAGCTTCCAAAGTGGCTTGTATAGGACATCTTGGGCTTTCCAAAAAGTACAAGAACACCTTCGTAGGATCAAAATTGAGGGAGACATGCCTTGATGAAGTTGATCTTTTTTGGAAAAATGCATGAAACATGTAATGACCAAAATTTGATTCTTTTTCAAAAAGGCCAATTATTTTGTGATTCAATCTTGATTCTCATATGTTTAAAGGCATTCACAACCTATCCATGGTTCATGACATTTTTATTTCATTTTTTATTGAATTTTATTTATTTAAAATTCAATTAAAGTGAGATAATTCAAGGTATTATCCAAGATGCTCATGTGATGCAATGACCTATTCAAAGCATCTAAGATAAGATTGCAAGATTGGAGAGAATAACACTTGAGTGCTTAAACCATGGTTAAGCTTTTAACCTAGCATAATGGGAATATTCCATATTTTTTTCACAAAATCAATCATGACAATTTCCACTTGCTAAGGCTTCAAGATCAAATCTTATTGTCTATAAATAGAGCTTCATTTTCTTCATTCAAGAGAGGACAACAACAAGAACAAAAAGCCATAGCTTAAGTATATCCTCCATAACCAAAAAATTCAAGAAACTTGTAAAAATCAAGGCTCATTCAAATAGCCACTTTCCATCAATTCCAATCACTCTATTCCACTCTTGGGATATCATAGAATCATGTAGCTTGTAACATGTAGTAGTGTTTGGAGTTCAAGAATTAAAAACTGCATATTTATGGATATTTTCAATTTCTCATATTTTTATAATGTTTATGTTTTAATGAAATCTATTGATGCTAACATGTTCTTAAAGTTATTTAAAGAAGGTCTGAACGTTAACATGAAGCTTTAATGTCCAGAACAAAGAACACCATGTTAGAACATAACCATGGCCAAACTTCGAATCCATAGCTACGTTGCTCTAATGACAAAACTAACGCCACCATTGAACTTAGAGCGTGATTTTATGTAGATCTAGGTGGTCCCCCTTTTTTGCTCCTTTCATTTTTGTAGGTTTTTGAAGGATCCAAAAATCCGCAGGTAAATCTGAAGGAAAAAGGCAAAAGGAACCCAAAGTTGGTTTCTTGCAATAACAACCAATGCAAAAGGTATCTAAAGTCGGTTTTTTGTAATCAAAACTCTCACAAAAGGCACAAAGGTTGCTTCTGTGAGCACTTCTGTCATGGGAATGAGAGACGCTCATGATGGCCCCCTCCCTATGTGTGAGTCGATAAGGTGATATGCAGAGACGTTCTTCCACAATACGCCAAATTTTTTTAGAAAAGAAAAAAGAGATTTAGTAAAAGAATTGAGAGGGATATATGAAATGGTGAACAATCGTAACTAATCGATAAGAAAACAAACCTTATATTGTAAGTTGACTGTGGTGTAGATAGTAAATCACGCACATGCAAAATTCTTGCATGAATATTGATATGTTGAGGATTCGCTACCAGGGACCTGAAATCCAAAGGGATTATACATTTTTTGATATGTTCCACCACTTCTTCGTTTGTTCAAGGAGCCAGTTCTGAACCACTTGTGAATGGTAAGTCAATGTTACACGATACCTTCTTAATGAGTTTTTCGCCATATGATATTTAACTAACTCCATTAACACTATCAATACAATTAAACTAAATAACAAATCTAACGAATAATTTTTTACATAATAGAGAGTGATTGAGAACCACTTACAAAACAACGACGAATTTGACCGTGGAGTTGTCAACCACGTGACTATTAACGTGCCATGTCAGCATATTAACATAGGGGTCAAATTAAAAAAAAAAATTAACATATATATAAATTAAATTGAAATACTAGTAGAGTTAAAAATCAATAGATACAAAATATATCTATTTTTCTCTCTTTAACAATCATGGTGGCACATTTGTCTTCTGAGTCTTCTGTTTCCGTAACAAAAGGCTCAATCTAGACGAAGCATTCAAAGCAACATTTAAACAAATGTCAACGGCTAGATTCCAATGGTAACATACCAAGCTCTATAAATAGATCAAACTTTAGACTTGAATGTATGTGTCCATGTACGCATCTGAGTATGCAACCAGAGTGAGCATCAGAGTACGTATCCAGGATACATCTACAGAGTGAAGAACAAGAAATATCTTAGGAGAAAATCTGTAGTGAGAAACTAAGCATGAAAGTATAAAAGAAGAAATGCTGAAGTCATGCATCAGAAGTTACACAAGAGACAACTTACACGAAGTGTATGATGAATCAAATGTTAAAATACACATCATATGCATACAAGAAGAATCTCAGAAGATGAAGAAGAAGAAGAAGAAAACTTGTAGTTAAGCAGTATCCTCCAATGGAGTTAGAAGATATCCAAGAATACTTGATCATGTGGTTAAATGATTATATTGAAAGATAAAGGAAACTGAAGACACTGAGTTGTTGCTCGTAGAGTGTTTCATGTTTACTGATGTTGATCAATGTGTCATCAGCTGTAACAAGCTTTAAGACCAGTATTGAAGAAGCAGAAGCTGAAGATCAATATGAAGAAGCAATTCAATAGAGCAGATGTTCTAAATCTGCTTTCAGAAGATCATTTGAAGAAGCAACTCAAATAGAGCTGATGCTCTGAATCTGCTTAAGAAATGAAGATCAAATCAGAAGCAATCAACAATAGAGCCACATAAAATATGAAATTACTTTTCTAACAATTTATGTGTATATATATATATATATATATATATATATATATATATATATATATATATGATATATACTATATTATAACAAAATTCACATAAAAGATAAACTTACGTTGTAACAATTTTCTTCGTGGCTTTATCAATTTCCCTATGAAGTGAACAAAAGACGACCACAGTATTGTCTCTTGGACAGATGACTATTAATTTCCAATGTTGTATGTACGTGTGTGTGGAAACACAAAAGTCACATAAAATATCTATGTTATCAAAATTAAAAAATAGAAAACAGAATTTCATAAAAACTTACCCATGAATAAGTGGTAGTAAGTGGCAAACTCTGTTTTCCAACATTAACTTATCTAAAGCAAAAGAAAAACGAGTTTAAACAAACGATGCTACATTAACCTTCTATGTATGAAAGAATCTATCTACACGGAGTGAAGACACGCAAACACACATAAGGAACAAGAAAAAAAGAACTAATAAAAGATCAAAACTACAACATACTTTACTAATAAAACAAACAGAAACGATTCATAGATGTTGAATATGACCTCATAATATTTATTAAAAAACATGATAGTATTTGAAATTGCAACAACCACCACATTTTTCATGCTTATATTTTCTTTCTTTAAACAATACGACTGCAGCTCAATATTTTTACTAGTTATGGAGCATATCATTTTCTCTTCCCCTTTAATTGGAAACCAACTTTAACACCAATTGAACAGAGAGAACATATTTGAAATATTTTTATTTTCTTTGAAATGGTTTAGATATAGAATATAGAAAAAATCATATTTTTTCCTCAAACAAAACCAAATCAATATAAAAGAAGAAAATGGTGACATGTGTGAGTTCGCTCACACACACTCACAAAACTTTACCACACACTCACTCGAGTCCTATTTCCACATTTCTCAGTTTCTACCCCAGTATCTATAATTAATCACGACCTTTTTCTATGGATTAAGACGTACGAGGTTCTCACAATAAATGTACTCTCACTCCACCCAACTACACGCCTCACTCCACTCCACCCTTCCCACCGAAACATCATTGAACAACCTTCACACCGCATCAACAATGAACAAAATAAGTGGTAACAACAAATAAAAACCACAACATCACAGAACAAACTTCACACCACATCAACAATGAACAAAATAAGTGGTAAAAACAAATAGAAGAAGAAATTTGAATGGTGAAGGCAGTCGACGGCGGAGACGAGTGTTGAAGTGGCGGGATCTAATGGCCGACGGTGTTCGTCCAAGTGAACTAAAGACGTATATAGAAGGAATTGGTACTAGGCATGAATGATGTCCTCTTAACCAAACGTATCAACGACCTTGCCTCACCTGCATAACAAGAAAAAGAAAGACCAAAATATATTAACAAATAAAAACATGCATGTAGATATAGTAAAATTAGAAAAAAAATATTAATAATAAAAACATGCAAGTAGAAATAGTAAAATTAAGAAAATATATTAACAATAAAAACATGCATGTAAAAATAGAAAAATTAGGAAAATGTATTAATAACTAAAAAAAACAAGTAAAATAGAAATAACCAGAAAAACATAATAAATCAGAACGGAAAGACAACTAAATAAGAAATAAGTATGTACTTGAATGTGGTTTCTTGCAATGACAACCAATGCAAAAGGTATCCAAATTTGGTTTCTTGCAATGACAACTGATGCAAAAGATACCCGAAGTCAGTTTCTACCAATGACAACTGATGCAAAATATACAAAAAATTGGTTTCTTGCAATGACAACCGATGCAAAAGGAACCCAAAGTTGGTTTCTTGCAATAACAACCAATGCAAAAGGTATCTAAAGTCGGTTTCTTGTAATCAAAACTCCCACAAAAGGCACAAAGGTTCCTTCTGTGAGCACTTCTGTCATGGGAATGAGAGACGCTCGTGATGGCCCCCTCCCTATGTGTGAGTCGATAAGGTGATATGCAGAGACGTTCTTCCATAATACTCCTAATTTTTTTAGAAAAGAAAAAGAAATTTAGTAAAAGAATTGAGAGGGATATATGAAATGGTGAACAATCGAAACTAATCGATAAGAAAACAAACCTTATATTGTAAGTTGACAGTGGTGTAGATAGCAAATCACGCACATGCAAAATTCTTGCGTGAATATTGATATGTTGAGGATTCGCTAGCAGGGACCTGAAATCCAAAGTGAGTATACATTTTTTGATATGTTCCACCACTTCGTCGTTTGTTCAAGGAGCAAGTTCTGAACCACTTGTCAATGGTAAGTCAATGTTACACGATACCTTCTTAATGAGTTTTTCGCCATATGATATTTAACTAACTCCATTAACACTATCCATAAAAATAGACTAAATAACAAATCTAACGAATAATTTTTGACATAATAGAGAGTGATTGAGAACAACTTACAAAACAACGACGAATTTGACCGTGAAGTTGTCAACCACGTGACTAATAACGTGTCATGTCAGCATATTAACATAGGGGTAAAATTAAAAAAACATTTAACATATATATATAAATTAAATTGAAATACTAGTAGAGTTAAAAATCAATAGATACAATATATATATATATTTTTTCTTTCTCTAATAATCATGGTGGCACATATGTCTTGTGAGTCTTCTGTTTCCGTAACAAAAGGCCCAATCTAGACAAAGCATTCAAAGAAACATTCAAACAAATGTCAGCGGCTAGATTCCAATGGTAACATACCAAGCTCTATAAATAGATCAAACTTTAGACTTGAATGTATGCGTCCATGTACGCATCTGAGTATGCATCCAGAGTGAGCATCAGAGTACGTATCCAAGATACATCTACAGAGTGAAGAACAAGAAATATCTTAGGAGAAAATCTGTAGTGAGAAACTAAGCAAGAAAGTATAAATAAAGAAATGCGGAAGTCATGCATCAGAAGTTACACAAGAGACAACTTACACGAAGTGTATGATGAATCAAATGTTAAAATACACATCATATGCATACAAGAAGAATCTCAGAAGATGAAGAAGAAGAAGAAGAAAACCTGTAGTTAAGCAATATCCTCCAATGGAGTTAGAATATATCCAAGAATACTTGATCATGTGGTTAAATGATTATATTGAAAGATAAAGGAAACTGAAGACACTGAGTTGTTGCTCGTAGAGTGTTTCATGTTTACAGATGTTGATCAATGTGTCATCAGCTTTAACAAGCTTTAAGACCAGTATTGAAGAAGCGAAAGCTGAAGATCAATATGAAGAAGCAATTCAATAGAGCTGTTGTTCTAAATCTGCTTTCAGAAGATCATTTGAAGAAGAAACTCAAATAGAGCTGATGCTCTGAATCTGCTTAAGAAATGAAGATCAAATCAGAAGCAATCAACAATAGAGCCACATAAAATATGAAATTACTTTTCTAACAATTTATGTATATATATATATATGATATATACTATATTATAACAAAATTCACATAAAAGATAAAGTTACGTTGTAACAATTTTCTTCGTGGCTTTATCAATTTCCCTATGAAGTGAACAAAAGACGACCACAGTATTGTCTCTTGGACAGATGACTATTAATTTCCAATGTTGTATGTACGTGTGTGTGGAAACACAAAAGTCACATAAAATATCTATGTTATCAAAATTAAAAAATAGAAAACAGAATTTCATAAAAACTTACCCATGAATAAGTGGTAGTAAGTGGCAAACTCTGTTTTCCAACATTAACTTATCTAAAGCAAAAGCAATACGAGTTTAAACAAACGATGCTACATTAACCTTCTATGTATGAAAGAATCTATCTACACGGAGTGAAGACACGCAAACACACATGAGGAACAAGAAAAAAAGAACTAATAAAAGATCAAAACTACAACATACTTTACTAATAAAACAAACAGAAACGATTCATAGATGTTGAATATGACCTCATAATATTTATTAAAAAACATGATAGTATTTGAAATTGCAACAACCACCACATTTTTCATGCTTATATTTTCTTTCTTTAAACAATACGACTGCAGCTCAATATTTTTACTAGTTATGGAGCATATCATTTTCTCTTCCCCTTTAATTGGAAACCAACTTTAACACCAATTGAACAGAGAGAACATATTTGAAATATTTTTATTTTCTTTGAAATGGTTTAGATATAGAATATAGAAAAAATCATATTTTTTCCTCAAACAAAACCAAATCAATATAAAAGAAGAAAATGGTGACATGTGTGAGTTCGCTCACACACACTCACAAAACTTTACCACACACTCACTCGAGTCCTATTTCCACATTTCTCAGTTTCTACCCCAGTATCTATAATTAATCACGACCTTTTTCTATGGATTAAGACGTACGAGGTTCTCACAATAAATATACTCTCACTCCACCGGTCGAAAAAGCTTTACGCTTCGAACCCGTTGGGGGTTTCGAACTCTGGCAAGTCGAAAATGAGAAAGATGAGTACTAATCACATATTGTACAAGATTGAGAGTATGAGATAAGTATGTACCGTGGGCTTCTTATCAGTGACAAGGGAGTCACTCCCACTTGGTTTATTGCTTTTAGATGTCCCAGAGTCTTTTGGGGCAGAAGCTTCCTTAATCTTCCTCCTTCGTGCAACAGCTGTAGTTGAGACTGAAATCAGTATATCAATAAAGAAAAGATAAGTCAGTCGAAAAGATTGCCTTAATCCAGACCTTCAGGTATTGGAGTCAAGACACGAACATGTTTAAGATCTATATGAAGATGTCCTTTGAAAGTATCCAAGGTATGCTTAGTCGGAACCACTCGTTCAGCGCGTTTTTTGGTACTCTCTTGAAGAATTTTGAGAGCATTCCCACACACGAACCAGTCTGGGAAAGGAGGACTTAGAGCCACACCAAAATCAGCACTTGGTAGTGGGGGAATTTTGGAGGATTGAGTTTGAAAGCCACTTCATAACGTAGTTCTGGTCGAACATACGAGGGCAATTTCAACTTATTTAGTTTGGCGGAAAACTTTTCGCGCAAAGTAACTGCAGCCTCACGAACAGTCCGACTAAGATCATCAGGCCTATAGATAGTTTCAAAGAATTTTTGAAAAGCTTGGATTTCTTTAATATGAGTGGAAGTACCTTTTTGGAAGTTCTCCTGCACATCATTGAAAGCTGCAGTTAGTTCCTGAGCAAGGCTATCAGCATCAAAAATTTGAGAGCTATAATACTCTGTCCACCATTGATGAAAATCTGGTGTAGAGTAAAAAGAAGGTTCAAAAGGAATAGGAGAAAGATTGGTGACGTCAACGTATTTGTCGATTTTTTGTTCACATTCTTCTTCAGTCAAATACAAAGTGTGGAAACACATATGGTTCCTTTTCTCATATAAGCACTTGGGTGTTATTTGAGTTAGCCCAAATTGTCTTGAGACTAAATTCGGTTGATAGCACATGAGGATACATTGACCCTTTGATGGTCGAAGACGGTGGGAAAACAATCTTGGAGTCAGAAAGGCTTTCCAAATTTCCATAGATTCGGTTTGTTGATCCTGAGATGTTGGTGGAAATTTTCGAGTAAACCATTCAGGACCTATTGTTCTATGTACAAATGGGGCCATAGAAGGATCGAACTGGTCACGCCGAGCAAACATCATCGAATACGCCAGGAAATGTTCATGAAGCTTTCCCATTTCTTCTTTTGGAGTTAGGTAAGCTAACCTGGTCCCCTCTATAGTTCGATTTTTGATTATGCTATCCTCCTCATTGACATCTCCTCGAAAGGGAAGATGAGTTTCGAATGTAGCATTAAGCCACAGTTGCAATAGCCAGAAAGGACCAGCGTAAAGTAAACTACCAGATTTGAAATTCTTGGTAAGGTTTGCAGCTTCACTAAGGTTTTCATAAAGAGACCCTAGAAGTAGTTGGCTGAGGTTGAGCTTTTTCCCAGCATGCAATTGATTAGCCATGCAAAGGTACCTTTTCGCAACTTGAATAGACCTTGAACAGAAGGCACATCGTGAAAGCCATAATGCTAGAAAAGCAATATGCTCCTCATCAGATACTGTCGCTTCAGTGGTAATATGATGCTTCTGGATGAATGCCGTATAAGTGACTTGCGAATCGTTAAAACCAATAGTGTCATTATCCATTTCATTGGGGTCGAAGGTTTCACCATTGGTCGAAGTCCTGTAATAGCGGCCACGTCGAAAAGCGTGGGGGTAACCATTCCACATGGGAGATGGAAGGTGTTGTGAGAAGCATCCCAAAAATGAACCGCTGCTACTAACATGGGTTGGTTGTATTCTAAACCCGTTCTTGAAAGTTGAATCAAATCGTATATTCCTAATGTTTTCCAGAAGGATCCTTTTTGTTTCTCTACCCTTTCTAGCCAGGCATAGTACAAGTCAGGATCTTTGGCTAAAGGGATTGACCTAAACACTTTTATAGAATTGGTCATATAGTTTAACCTAATTTTGTTTAAAGCTAAAGGGATCGCGGTTGAAGTTTCCTCAATATTAGCAGATTTGCCTAAAGGAGAGCGACCGTCTTCATCTATCTTAACTTTGCTAACTAATGGTCTAGTCTTGTAGTAAGCAGGAAAAAACTTATTCATAGATTGGATACTTTCACTCGGTAACGGACCCATAAAGGCAAGAGTTTTTTCAGAGAGTTCAAAGGGAATGATTACCTGGGAAGCGTAAATAGCGCGTATCTCTTCAGTGTTAGGGTTTGGAACGAACTCTCGTTCCCCAGAACGTGTTGTTGATTGGAGCTTCAAAGCGGGTTGAAGAACATTTGAAGATGAAGCCATGAAGAAATTTTTGATTGAAAGAACAAGATTCTAAAAAGAGTGAAGATGTTTCAATTTTTGGTGAAGAAGATGAATGAAAGACGGTATAGAGACACAAGATCAAGTATTTAAAGGGTTAACGGAAACCTTTTTAAATCTTTTGGGTAAAGCCCGAGAGACACGTGGCGGCTGGTGATTAAATCCAACGGCGGTCGAATGAGTTAGCTTCACTCCTAGTATGTAGGAGTAATGATCAGGAAGTAAGGTTAAAACGTGGGAATGTAAGTTATGAGAAGACATCTTTGAAAATGACAAGACGTTTCGGAAACAGTGTTATCAGTGATTATGACGCTAGTCAGCAGTCTTGGAACTTTCAAGGATCATAAAAACGAAATCTTATAATGACAAGAAACGCTTATTTCTGTTGATTCTCGAAACAGGCATTTATTGGGGGCAATTTGTTAGCTGAAGATTTCGTTTTATGTTGTTTATCCTTCGAAGGAGTTGAGAATCGAAGGAAAGATGGTTACTGATGGCCATCCCTTAAAAAGTAAAAGAATGGCTACTGATGGTCATGCTCCGAAAAATAAAGACTTCTAAGTTCGATGAAGATAAGTGAACGCTGAAAGATTAATGAAAGCATATGTCTTCAGGACTTAGACAAAAAATTCATAAAATATGTATTCAAGTATTACTACTTAGCGTGTTTTTTAGTAGTGTTTGTTTAATACACTGCCACGCGTCGAAGATGGACTCAGGCGGGAAGATTTGAAATTCGAAGACGGTTTCGTAACCGTTCAACAACAGATGGCTTCGCTGGAAGTTCTGATGAGAAACGTGGCAGCAGATTAGTATAGGACCGTTAAGGTCGAAACTAGTATAAATAGGAGTCTTAGTGTTAGGATTCTGTGTGTTCATTTTGTACAAATCACTCACATATTTACTCAAGTATCAAGCGTTAAGAGAAAGAGTTCGCTGAGAAAATGTACGTATGACACCACCATTTTAATACATGTGTATTATCTTTTTTGTTTTTATCTTTCAGAATTACTGCATTTCGTTTACTTCTTGCCATTTACGTTTCTGCATCTTTACTTTAACGTCATTTACTTTCGAATTACTTTCATGCTATTTACTTTCAAAGTCTTTTATATTTCTGCAGTTTAAGATTCTTTACGTTTCAATTGTCTTTTTAATTTTTTATGTCATGTCACTTCGATGAAGTCACATTTATATGTAACAAAGTGATTGTCAAGACTATTTGTTCTGTTAATCGAACAACGCTTATTGGAGAAGACAAATAATGAATATGGTTCGAACAAACATTGATAACAATCTTCTTGACTATGTGTCCTAGGATCAATCTAGTCGATCCTGCAAGTAACCAAATCATATTTATTATAGTTTGGAAGACTAGCGGTTGTTTACCGGAAATCACCGTAAACAAATTGGCACGCCCAGTGGGACCGTGTCAAGCAGATTGTTTTAATCAATTGCTTTATTTTTGTCTAGACAATATCAAGATCTTGTATGAACCTTAGGAACGGTAAATTAAAGAACAGTGCACAACCGATTCCCAAACGAAGGTACAACAGGAAAATGGTCGTTACGGCCAGAGCAGGGGGTAATCAAGATCCCCCACACGGTTCAGGATCAGGAGCGGCAAATTCGACTTCTACTCAAGAAACACGAGATGCAACGGGTCCAAATGGATCGAGACCTGCAGATAATTCCCAGACTATGCCTGAAAATAATACAGCACCCTCAGGGACTGTTCCAGTTTCAGTGTCGACAACCGCACCCTCATCCACAAGCGCAGAGGACGTATTGTTTGCCTCGACAAATGCTGCAAACAATTTATTTGGTCAAGGCACGAACTCCGCTTTCGAATGGAGACCAAATAATCCATACGGAATGCCATACCCATATGGAACAGGCGTACGAGGGGCAGGACATATATATGCCCCAACTAACAATGTGACATTTTCACCAAATGTTAGTTCAGTGGGTCGAAGCGCACATAACACTGGTTTCTCTACCCAGATGCCTCACTTTACCACAAATAACCAAGCAGCATTTCGACAAGAAATGGATGCAAGCAACCATGATATGGTAGGGGTTTTGGCCAGAGAATTGACTTCAGTTTTAAGCCCACTAATGGCAAATGTTACTACTACGAATAGAGAAAACATGGAGACTTTCCAAAAGATATCATCTCAGATGAATCGAATGGCAGAATTCATGGGAGTAACGCCACCTAAAAGGAAAGACAAACAGCCTTCGAATCAAGAAGAGAGGCCCATTTTAGAACGTGTACAAGACATAGTTCCATCATCTAGGACGGCTACTAGGGATGTAGGCCCCTCACGAAGAACAGAGGTGTTCGAAGGAACTCCAATAATTAACTTAGAAGCTTCAAATCAAAGAACTGTCCCCGTCCGACAAGAAACGGAGGAGGAGCAACCCAGATTAAGGATTGTGGGTAGGAACGAACACCCAGATGAGATTGTTCAAAGAGTCAGAAGAGAAAATCTGGCTACAGAAAATAACTTAACTGCCATGATAGAAAGGGTTATGGCCAACAATGGCCTTAGTACTGGACTTAGACGTCCAAACTATACATCCCCTATATCAGATTATATCATGCAAACAGAATTGCCTAGGGGCACTAAGGTACCTAAATTTACAAAATTTTCAGGCGAAACGAACGAGTCAACGGTGGAACATATTGCTAGATATTTGACGGAAGCAGGAGACTTAGCGGGAAACGAGGATTTAAGGATCAAATATTTCCCTAGTTCACTGACAAAAAATGCCTTCATTTGGTTTACTACTTTGCCACCAAATTCGATAGATGCATGGGCATACTTGGAAAGACTTTTCCATGAGCAATTCTACATGGGCCAAACTAAGATAAGTTTGAAAGAATTGGCCAGTGTTAAAAGAAAATTCACAGAAACAATTGATGATTATTTAAATAGGTTCCGTCTGTTGAAGTCAAGGTGTTTTACAACAGTCCCAGAGCATGAACTTGTTGAAATGGCTGCAGGTGGTCTAGATTATTCAATAAGAAAGAAACTAGATACCCAATACCTTAGGGACATGGCCCAATTAGCAGATAGGGTTCGACAAGTCGAACGCCTGAAGGCAGAAAAAGCTAGGGCAAATAAAAGTTATAAGAAAGAAAGAGTGGCATACGTCGAAGCCAAGGATGCTGAGAATGAGTCTTTCGATGACTCATATAGCCCTGAAGAAGTCGAAATAGACTTGGCTGAATTGAAAGAAGCGCCACCTTATGCTTGCAAACTGCTAAATCCTGCCAATGGAAAAAATCCAGTAGAAAACGATAAGAATGATAGGTTCCCTAAGAAAACTTATACATTCGACATTACCAAGTGTGATGAAATATTTGATTTATTGGTAAAAGATGGCCAAATGATACTACCTCCAAATTCAAAAATTCCTCCGTTGGAACAACGGAAGAAAAGAGGTTTTTGTAAATATCATGGGTTTTTAGGCCATAAAACTTCTCAATGTTTTCTTTTCAGGGATCTAATTCAAAATGCTCTCAATGATGGAAGGTTGAAGTTTGCTGACAAGACCAAGAGTCATATGAGGGTCGATACCAATCCCCTAAACATTGCTGACGCCAGCCTCTGCGAGGTAGAAGATATCAACATGGTGGAGGTTTCTGAAGTCGAGGTTGTGGAGACTAAAGCAATGTTCAATGGAAAGCAGGCTACTGAAAGCCTAAATAGTGACATAATCTTCAATACTGATGTTGAAGAATCTTCCAAGGCAGAAATAACTGAAGCCTCGAAGGAAGAAAACAGCGAGGCCACTGAAGACCTCAGGATGAAACTCCAGAAAATCCAGATTTCTGAAGTTCCTCCAGCAGCGGTTAACATGGTTAGCGCCAGACGACCAGCGTCTGAATTTGGCGAACTAGAGACATGGCTGACGAGGAAAAATGGGGGCATCGAAGTTCCTCCAAGAACTGAAAGCCTCAAAGAATATCTCTGGAATTGCCACGAGAGAAATGGTGGTAAGCAATGGATGTGTCCAAGGTGTTCGATCATGCTGAATCGGAGGGTCGAAGCCAACTTCGAAAGGGTTCGACGCGATAGGTGGGAACATCTAGGAAGAGAGCCAAATCCCCTACTACAACTGTACCCAAAGATGGAGGAAAGTTTGGTAGGATTTTTGGTCAGATGCCACAAAGAAAACACTGAAGTTGCTCTCTGCCCAAGATGTGGGGCAGTCTATGACGAAATGCTAGCACGATCATTTGAACGTGTGTATTGCTACATGAGTCAAGAAACTCAGGGGTTGCGTCCCAACCTGTACGGTTTCGATATTTGGACTCCAACAAAGAGGCCTGATAGCCCACATCCTAGGACTCGAAGGGTGACGTTCAAAATCCCTGCAAATGCACCCAGGGATAGGTGGGTACAAGCTGATGCAAGAACCAACAAATGGCGAAGTTGGGACCAAGGTGGTAGAACTGCAATGGCATATAGGAAACAATTTCAAAGATCAAATCGAGAGGTGTATCGGTTGGAGAATTATAAAGGAAAAAATCCTATGTCTCGGTCCCAGTGGAGAAGGCATCAGAGAATAAAAAAGGCTCAGAAGGAATACAGGCCAAGAGAAGCTGGAGACTCTAGTAGCAACCAAGTCCCATACCAGGGGGCAAAGTCGAACAAACCTCCGGTGGAACGCAGACTATTCGAAGCTGAAAAACTCTTGGATGAAGAAGACAAGATGCGTTCAAATTCTTGGAAAGAAGAGGATAGAATGACAAATGATTTTGACTCTGATGGAGTGTCATCTATAAACTTGAATTGCAATGTTGTCTCGGTACTCCCTCACGAGTTTAATCAGGAAACTGAAGTAGAAGACTGTGAAGAGGCTGATATCGAAGAAATGGCAAAACACAGACCCGTGTGTTACTATGTGCTGAATAACGGTGCAGTAGAAGAACAGAATGCTTTCTTCGAAAGGCCTGATGAGGGTATGCGAAATCATTTGAAGCCACTCTATATCAGGGCTAAGATTGAGAACGTGGGCATAAATAAAGTCCTAGTTGATGGGGGAGCAGCAGTGAACCTAATGCCTCAATACATGCTAAAAAGAATTGGTATGTTCGATACGGATATAAGGCCACATAACATGGTTTTATCTAACTACGAAGGCAAAATAGGACAAACTCTGGGAGTTGTTCAAGTCAATTTGACAGTAGGCTCAGTTACCAGGCCAACCATGTTCATGGTTATACCAGCAAAGGCAAACTATAACCTTTTGCTTGGTAGGGAATGGATTCATGGAGTAGCGGCTGTACCCTCAACCATGCATCAGAGGGTGACAATTTGGAGAGAAGATGGTATAGTGGAGAATATCGAAGGTGATCAGAGTTATTACATGGCTGAGGTCAACCAGGTGAACAAAAACAACTTCGATAGGAACTTGGCAAACATAGGCCCTTGTCATGCTGCTGAAGAGATGTATACCCCAAACAAAAATGCAATGTACTATTTGACTTTACACCCAAATGGATTCCAATGGGATAGGGAGATCATGGATGGTCCACCAGATCCAGCACTATCGGAGAATGATCCAGCAGTACGGCCAACGGGCTGGGACGATGACATTAATCATGTCTGAGTCTGCGTTCTTCGAAAAGATTTCGGCCTATGTGGCCGAGAACAAAAGAAAAACGGCTCTCGAAGCCGAACTATCAAATACAAAGATAGATACAGTCCTAACCAAAGAAGGAATATCGGAATTGGAAATACGTACGAGTTTCGAACTCCCTGAAGATACGGGTCCAGTTGAAGAGATCATAGGAGAAGAACCAAGTCAAAGGTTAGATGCAATATACGACGAAGAACCGTTGGGATTTGAAAAAGACCCGATGGCGTCGAACATAAAGATGTTGGCCCAAGATCCACTTGAAGAAGTCAATCTTGGAGACAATGATCAGAAGAGAATAACATATATCAGTGCGAAACTAGAACCAAAATTGAAAGCAACGGTCATCAAAATGTTGAAAGACAATAGAGATTGTTTTGCTTGGGATTATGATGAGATGCCTGGTCTCGAAAGAGACTTAGTCGAATTGAATTTACCAATAAAAGAAGGGAAGAAGCCAATAAAGCAAACTCCCAGAAGATTCGCGCCAGAGATTCACTCGAAGATTAAAGCAGAGGTCGAAAGACTCTTACGGTGCAAATTTATCCGAACTACAAGGTATGTTGAGTGGATTGCTAATATAGTACCTGTAATTAAAAAGAATGGCTCATTAAGAGTATGCATAGACTTTCGCGACCTTAATGCAGCTACTCCGAAAGACGAGTATCCCATGCCTATAGCAGAAATGCTAGTAGACTCAGCCGCAGGTTTTGAGTATTTGAGCATGTTGGATGGATATTCGGGATACAATCAAATTTTTATAGCAGAAGATGATGTATCCAAGACAGCATTTCGTTGCCCAGGAGCAATAGGCACTTACGAATGGGTCGTGATGCCTTTTGGTCTAAAAAACGCAGGGGCAACTTATCAAAGAGCAATGAATTCTATATTTCACGACTTCATAGAAACATTCATGCAAGTGTATATAGATGACATTGTGGTAAAATCTACCTCGGGTATGAGTCATCTCGATCATCTGAGCCAATCATTCGAAAGAATGAGGAAATATGGCTTGAAGATGAACCCCCTTAAATGTGCTTTCTTTGTGCAGGCAGGCGATTTCTTGGGTTTCGTAGTCCACAAAAAAGGGATAGAAATCAACCAAAACAAGACAAAAGCTATTATGGAGACCAAGTCTCCCTCCACGAAGAAAGAATTACAATCATTGTTGGGTAAGATAAATTTCTTAAGAAGATTTATCTCTAACTTGAGTGGACGCACGCAAGCTTTCTCACCTCTACTTCGGCTTAAGCAAGGAAAATTCGAATGGCGTGCTGAACATCAAGAAGCTTTCGATCAGATAAAGCAATACTTGACTTGTCCACCAATTCTATCTCCCCCAAATGGGAAGAAGCACATGCGCCTATATATTTCAGCATCAGATAAAACAATAGGCAGCATGCTTGCCCAGGAGGATGAGAATGGCATCGAAAGAGCCATTTATTACTTAAGTAGAGTACTCAATGATGCAGAGACTAGGTATACTGATATAGAAAAACTCTGCCTTTGTTTGTATTTCTCCTGTATCAAACTCAAGTATTATATAAAGCCAGTTGATGTTTACGTTTCATCTCATTATGATGTTATTAAACATATGTTATCTAAGCCAATACTACATAGTCGAATTGGCAAATGGGCTTTAGCCCTTACTGAATATTCATTAATATTTCAGCCTCTCAAGGCAATGAAAGGTCAGATTGTGTCAGACTTCATTGTCGACCATGCGGTGGTTGAGAATCATCAGCATTGTGTAGATTTGAAACCTTGGAAGTTATATTTCGATGGTTCAACGCATAGAGAGGGAACTGGTATTGGAATGTTGATAATTTCTCCTGATGGAATTCCAACAAAGCTCAAGTATAAAATCGAAGGTCCATCATGCTCCAATAATGAAGCTGAATACGAGGCTTTAATTGCTGGACTTGAGGCTTTGTTAGAATTGGGGGCAACCAGAGTCGAAATTAAAGGAGACTCCGAATTGGTCATCAAACAATTGACAAAGGAGTACAAGTGCATCAAAGAGAATTTGATCATGTATTTTATCATCGCAAATAGGTTGCTCAAGAAATTCGAATACGTGGAATTAAAACATGTACCAAGGGTGAATAACCAGGAAGCAAACGACTTGGCTCAATTAGCTTCGGGATATAAAGTATCAAAAGAAAAGTTGGAAGAGTTGATTGAAGTAAGAGGAAGAGCAATGTTTACTAAACTTTCGCCAAGTGATCTGGAAGATTCACAATTAGGTTATGCCAATAAAGAACAATTCGAGGTACTAAATATAGATTCATTGGCTGACACAGATTGGAGGAATCCAATTATTAACTATCTGAAAAATCCTTCGACGGATACAGACAGAAAAATCAAGTATAGAGCCCTGTCATATTTTCTGATGGGAAATGAATTGTTCAAGAAAACTCCTGAAGGGGTATTGTTGAAATGCTTGGGAGAAGCAGAAGCATACTTGGCTTTGTCGAACGTACATAGTGGGGCATGTGGTGCACATCAAGCAGGGCACAAAATGAAATGGCTCTTGTTTCGTTATGGGATGTATTGGCCTTCGATGCTAAAGGATTGTATAGAGTTCGCGAAAGGGTGCCAAGAGTGCCAAGAACATGCAGGTATCCAACACGCTTCACAATCAGGAAGAATTATGGAAAGAAAGAGCCCTAAAAAGACACCAAAATATTCTTTTTCATTTCAAGCATGGGAATACATTCATTACAAAAAGATCCAAAGAATAGGATCTGAAGTTACAAAAAGAAGGAAGGCATAAATATATATAAAAAGATTAAACCTAAGGCAAAAACTCGCTAGTCAATCCTTTGGTTTAAATTGTCCAAAGACAACACGGGAGAAGGTTCAGCCTCGAACATATCCATGGCTCCAGAACTACGCATCCTTCTCACTACGCCTTTCTTAAGAAAAATATAGCTAAGGAGTCTCCCGTACGGAAGACAAGTCACAACCCCTCGACGGTCAACACCGGCAGAGACAGCTTTAACAAGTCCTTTGAAGATCATCAAAGGGATGTTAATTTTCTTCCCTCGAAGACCACAGAGGATAAACTCCAAGTCTTCAACCATGATGTTGTTTTCGTCAATCCGCCGAGGTTGGAAGTTCCCCACGAGCAACTGGTGCCAGATCCTGATGACTTTGGCACTAAAGCGGTCATTGTCCATAAGAGTTCTCAGCATGAGATGAGTAGTCATGCTGAAACTGTTGTCATCAAAAGCTTCACCAGAGTTATTGCATTTTATCAGATTGGCAATAGTGGTGGGAGTAATGCTGAGACGAGCGTGTCGAATAGCAGAATCAATGGTGGTCCTACCTTCAGGATCTATGCGTAAAGACGCATTCATCCAGAATTCTGCCACCATGTTTGGGTAAATAGCACCCTCCAGGACTTCCTCAAATTAGAAGTCTAGTTCCTGGTTAACAAACAGGGTTTCGATGGTGATGAAATGGCGAACAAGTTCATCCTCAGAGAGTCTGAACTCGCCTCTAATGAGGGCTTTGATGTCGTTAAAGAAGAGAGGTTCAGCCATTGCAAGGTAAGAAAGTTGTTCTGAAAGAGAAGTTGTGTGTTTTCTTTTTTCTGTGTTTAGTTTGGAGAGAAAACGCATGAATGAGAAATAAAGGTGATATTGGACCCTTTATATAGAAGGGGAATACTGAAGGGTGGGTTTTAATTGCCAATGAGTGATTGGACTGCGGTTGGTTTTCCAAAGAAAGAAGTTATGGCTTCCGCCGTTTCCCGCCCTTGGAAGTTGAGAAGTAATCATTAAACTGATGCACGCACGTCTGAAAACCGACGTTTTGGAGAAAGTGACGTCACTTTTAATAATGATTATGGCTAGAAGAAGTGGAAACGTCAAGTCTAGAGGCAAGAGTGCTGCGAAGGATGTTCAGGTTCTACATGTTGCATTTAATAAAAGCACTGTAGGAAATCTAAAGATATATCTTGACAAGAAATTGAAAGATTTGCTAAATCAACAATGGCAAATATGATAGAGATAAAAGGGAGTCAAGCGTACAAATATTATATGTCTACAGTGGCCTCGATTACAAAATAAAGGTGCAATAAGTAACAAGATCGAAAACATTTAGTTGAAATCCTCAGGGAGATCCTTTTTGATCTTCAAATATTGAGTCTCCCATGAAGACATGCGAAGTTCAATTAGTGCCCGGTGTTTCTTCAACCTTTCGATTTCTGGCACTAACTTTTGTGCAGCCTCGAAATGTTTCATTCCTGACTGCACCACTTCGAGCAAGTCTTGTTGATTAGACTTTTGTAGGACTGCTTGACAACTTTCAGCCTCCTTTATCTTGCCCTCGAGTACCTTGATTTCTTGTTTCCAAGAGCCGATTTTCTTCTCATAATCATCAATGGCCTTCTGATTTTCTGAATGTTTGAGCCTGAGGGCCTCACCTTGTTTCGTTGCGTCCATAGCAGAATTCCATGAAGAGTCATGAGAGGCCTTTGCCTCAGATAACTCTTTTTCGACATTTTGCCTTCGAAGGATGTTAGCTTGGAGTTGCTCGAGTAGAGAGCCCAGCAGAACAATTACCTCTGAAACTTCTGTGGAAACTTGAAGCAAATCTACTTTCTTTAGAAGTTGATTTAAGTTGTGGCTCTTAATAAGGTCCCGGTTGAGAACGTCTACAAGATTGACCCCAAAGAATCTTTCTTTTATTTGTCGAAGAAGACTGGGAATATCTTCCTTGTCACTAGAGTCTGCTGTAACAGCTGTTGAGACATTGAGCCCCAGAGGCGAAGAAGTATTCACATTCATAATGGCCTTCAAGAAACTGAGAGGATCAGTTTGCTTAAGTTGTTCAAGCTCTGAAGGGGTAAGCTTTGCAGGGGCAGGCGTCGAAGTTGTCTCAGGAATGGTTTTTGCGTCAAGAGTTGAAGTTCCATGAGAAACTGGTTTTTCAGGCTGAGAAATCTCTTCCATAGCATCTTTCTCCGACGCGGAATCTTCGTTGTCATGTGATTGCTGGTTCACATTATCGCTGCCTGAGAATGGATGATCCTCTTCCAAATTTTTGCCTTGATGGGTAGGTGGGGATTCGTCAGTAGAGTGGCTTTCTTCGACTGGTTCATTAGGCAATATGGTAGCAATTGGCCTAACGTCTTCAAAGACTGGTGAAAGAACACGAGTTTGATTTTGAGAGGTACCTATGTTAAACAGAGCAAAGTTATTCAAAAAAAAAATAATAAATTTTTGAGGAGTTTAGTTAGCGAAAGTTAAAGGCAACTACCATAAAGTTTGTCAACATCAATGGTGAGGCCAGGGTCTTTAAAACCAGAAGTAGCAGTGCCAGCATCATCCTGCAATAACAAGGTAAAGTGTCAGTACAATTATTTAGTTAAAATCACAAGATAATATGTGGGACAAACTCAAAGTACCTTGGGTGGAATATTGTCTGGACTTGAATTATGGCTTTCCACAACGAAAGCATTACTAGCAGCTTTCAAAGGAGACTCTTCAGAGGACGCTTTATCACCAGGAGAAACAGCTTTGGAAGGACTTGCCTTTCTCCCTTTTCTCGAAGGGGTAACAGCTTTGTATTTTTTCTTCTGTCCTTGTCTAGTTTGAGGAGGGGATTTATCTTCGCCATCCGAACCAGTGGTCGAGGAAGCTTTACGCTTCGAACCCGTTGGGGGTTTCGAACTCTGGCAAGTCGAAAATGAGAAAGATGAGTACTAATCACATATTGTACAAGATTGAGAGTATGAGATAAGTATGTACCGTGGGCTTCTTATCAGTGACAAGGGAGTCACTCCCACTTGGTTTATTGCTTTTAGATGTCCCAGAGTCTTTTGGGGCAGAAGCTTCCTTAATCTTCCTCCTTCGTGCAACAGCTGTAGTTGAGACTGAAATCAGTATATCAATAAAGAAAAGATAAGTCAGTCGAAAAGATTGCCTTAATCCAGACCTTCAGGTATTGGAGTCAAGACACGAACATGTTTAAGATCTATATGAAGATGTCCTTTGAAAGTATCCAAGGTATGCTTAGTCGGAACCACTCGTTCAGCGCGTTTTTTGGTACTCTCTTGAAGAATTTTGAGAGCATTCCCACACACGAACCAGTCTGGGAAAGGAGGACTTAGAGCCACACCAAAATCAGCACTTGGTAGTGGGGGAATTTTGGAGGATTGAGTTTGAAAGCCACTTCATAACGTAGTTCTGGTCGAACATACGAGGGCAATTTCAACTTATTTAGTTTGGCGGAAAACTTTTCGCGCAATGTAACTGCAGCCTCACGAACAGTCCGACTAAGATCATCAGGCCTATAGATAGTTTCAAAGAATTTTTGAAAAGCTTGGATTTCTTTAATATGAGTGGAAGTACCTTTTTGGAAGTTCTCCTGCACATCATTGAAAGCTGCAGTTAGTTCCTGAGCAAGGCTATCAGCATCAAAAATTTGAGAGCTATAATACTCTGTCCACCATTGATGAAAATCTGGTGTAGAGTAAAAAGAAGGTTCAAAAGGAATAGGAGAAAGATTGGTGACGTCAACGTATTTGTCGATTTTTTGTTCACATTCTTCTTCAGTCAAATACAAAGTGTGGAAACACATATGGTTCCTTTTCTCATATAAGCACTTGGGTGTTATTTGAGTTAGCCCAAATTGTCTTGAGACTAAATTCGGTTGATAGCACATGAGGATACATTGACCCTTTGATGGTCGAAGACGGTGGGAAAACAATCTTGGAGTCAGAAAGGCTTTCCAAATTTCCATAGATTCGGTTTGTTGATCCTGAGATGTTGGTGGAAATTTTCGAGTAAACCATTCAGGACCTATTGTTCTGTGTACAAATGGGGCCATAGAAGGATCGAACTGGTCACGCCGAGCAAACATCATCGAATACGCCAGGAAATGTTCATGAAGCTTTCCCATTTCTTCTTTTGGAGTTAGGTAAGCTAACCTGGTCCCCTCTATAGTTCGATTTTTGATTATGCTATCCTCCTCATTGACATCTCCTCGAAAGGGAAGATGAGTTTCGAATGTAGCATTAAGCCACAGTTGCAATAGCCAGAAAGGACCAGCGTAAAGTAAACTACCAGATTTGAAATTCTTGGTAAGGTTTGCAGCTTCACTAAGGTTTTCATAAAGAGACCCTAGAAGTAGTTGGCTGAGGTTGAGCTTTTTCCCAGCATGCAATTGATTAGCCATGCAAAGGTACCTTTTCGCAACTTGAATAGACCTTGAACAGAAGGCACATCGTGAAAGCCATAATGCTAGAAAAGCAATATGCTCCTCATCAGATACTATCGCTTCAGTGGTAATATGATGCTTCTGGATGAATGCCGTATAAGTGACTTGCGAATCGTTAAAACCAATAGTGTCATTATCCATTTCATTGGGGTCGAAGGTTTCACCATTGGTCGAAGTCCTGTAATAGCGGCCACGTCGAAAAGCGTGGGGGTAACCATTCCACATGGGAGATGGAAGGTGTTGTGAGAAGCATCCCAAAAATGAACCGCTGCTACTAACATGGGTTGGTTGTATTCTAAACCCGTTCTTGAAAGTTGAATCAAATCGTATATTCCTAATACTTTCCAGAAGGATCCTTTTTGTTTCTCTACCCTTTCTAGCCAGGCATAGTACAAGTCAGGATCTTTGGCTAAAGGGATTGACCTAAACACTTTTATAGAATTGGTCATATAGTTTAACCTAATTTTGTTTAAAGCTAAAGGGATCGCGGTTGAAGTTTCCTCAATATTAGCAGATTTGCCTAAAGGAGAGCGACCGTCTTCATCTATCTTAACTTTGCTAACTAATGGTCTAGTCTTGTAGTAAGCAGGAAAAAACTTATTCATAGATTGGATACTTTCACTCGGTAACGGACCCATAAAGGCAAGAGTTTTTTCAGAGAGTTCAAAGGGAATGATTACCTGGGAAGCGTAAATAGCGCGTATCTCTTCAGTGTTAGGGTTTGGAACGAACTCTCGTTCCCCAGAACGTGTTGTTGATTGGAGCTTCAAAGCGGGTTGAAGAACATTTGAAGATGAAGCCATGAAGAAATTTTTGATTGAAAGAACAAGATTCTAAAAAGAGTGAAGATGTTTCAATTTTTGGTGAAGAAGATGAATGAAAGACGGTATAGAGACACAAGATCAAGTATTTAAAGGGTTAACGGAAACCTTTTTAAATCTTTTGGGTAAAGCCCGAGAGACACGTGGCGGCTGGTGATTAAATCCAACGGCGGTCGAATGAGTTAGCTTCACTCCTAGTATGTAGGAGTAATGATCAGGAAGTAAGGTTAAAACGTGGGAATGTAAGTTATGAGAAGACATCTTTGAAAATGACAAGACGTTTCGGAAACAGTGTTATCAGTGATTATGACGCTAGTCAGCAGTCTTGGAACTTTCAAGGATCATAAAAACGAAATCTTATAATGACAAGAAACGCTTATTTCTGTTGATTCTCGAAACAGGCATTTATTGGGGGCAATTTGTTAGCTGAAGATTTCGTTTTATGTTGTTTATCCTTCGAAGGAGTTGAGAATCGAAGGAAAGATGGTTACTGATGGCCATCCCTTAAAAAGTAAAAGAATGGCTACTGATGGTCATGCTCCGAAAAATAAAGACTTCTAAGTTCGATGAAGATAAGTGAACGCTGAAAGATTAATGAAAGCATATGTCTTCAGGACTTAGACAAAAAATTCATAAAATATGTATTCAAGTATTACTACTTAGCGTGTTTTTTAGTAGTGTTTGTTTAATACACTGCCACGCGTCGAAGATGGACTCAGGCGGGAAGATTTGAAATTCGAAGACGGTTTCGTAACCGTTCAACAACAGATGGCTTCGCTGGAAGTTCTGATGAGAAACGTGGCAACAGATTAGTATAGGACCGTTAAGGTCGAAACTAGTATAAATAGGAGTCTTAGTGTTAGGATTCTGTGTGTTCATTTTGTACAAATCACTCACATATTTACTCAAGTATCAAGCGTTAAGAGAAAGAGTTCGCTGAGAAAATGTACGTATGACACCACCATTTTAATACATGTGTATTATCTTTTTGTTTTTATCTTTCAGAATTACTGCATTTCGTTTACTTCTTGCCATTTACGTTTCTGCATCTTTACTTTAACGTCATTTACTTTCGAATTACTTTCATGCTATTTACTTTCAAAGTCTTTTATATTTCTGCAGTTTAAGATTCTTTACGTTTCAATTGTCTTTTTAATTTTTTATGTCATGTCACTTCGATGAAGTCACATTTATATGTAACAAAGTGATTGTCAAGACTATTTGTTCTGTTAATCGAACAACGCTTATTGGAGAAGACAAATAATGAATATGGTTCGAACAAACATTGATAACAATCTTCTTGACTATGTGTCCTAGGATCAATCTAGTCGATCCTGCAAGTAACCAAATCATATTTATTATAGTTTGGAAGACTAGCGGTTGTTTACCGGAAATCACCGTAAACAAACGGAAAGACAACTAAATAAGAAATAAGTATGTACTTGAAGGTGGTTTCTTGCAATGACAACCAATGCAAAAGGTATCCAAATTTGGTTTCTTGCAATGACAACTGATGCAAAAGATACCCGAAGTCAGTTTCTACCAATGACAACTGATGCAAAATATAAAA
Organism: Vicia villosa; assembly: GCF_029867415.1. NCBI lineage: Eukaryota > Viridiplantae > Streptophyta > Magnoliopsida > Fabales > Fabaceae > Vicia > Vicia villosa. Next base: position 52,727,911 of record NC_081180.1, read on the forward strand.
AAAATTGGTTTCTTGCAATGACAACCGATGCAAAAGGAACCCAAAGTTGGTTTCTTGCAATAACAACCAATGCAAAAGGTATCTAAAGTCGGTTTCTTGTAATCAAAACTCCCACAAAAGGCACAAAGGTTCCTTCTGTGAGCACTTCTGTCATGGGAATGAGAGACGCTCGTGATGGCCCCCTCCCTATGTGTGAGTCGATAAGGTGATATGAAATGGTGAACAATCGAAACTAATCGATAAGAAAACAAACCTTATATTGTAAGTTGACAGTGGTGTAGATAGCAAATCACGCACATGCAAAATTCTTGCGTGAATATTGATATGTTGATGATTCGCTAGCAGGGACCTGAAATCCAAAGTGAGTATACATTTTTTGATATGTTCCACCACTTCGTCGTTTGTTCAAGGAGCCAGTTCTGAACCACTTGTCAATGGTAAGTCAATGTTACACGATACCTTCTTAATGAGTTTTTCGCCATATGATATTTAACTAACTCCATTAACACTATCCATAAAAATAGACTAAATAACAAATCTAACGAATAATTTTTGACATAATAGAGAGTGATTGAGAACAACTTACAAAACAACGACGAATTTGACCGTGAAGTTGTCAACCACGTGACTATTAACGTGTCATGTCAGCATATTAACATAGGGGTCAAATTAAAAAAACATTTTATATATAAATTAAATTGAAATACTAGTAGAGTTAAAAATCAATAGATACAAAATATATATCTACTTTTTCTCTCTCTAACAATCACGGTGGCACATTTGTCTTGTGAGTCTTCTGTTTCCGTAACAAAAGGCTCAATCTAGACGAAGCATTCAAAGAAACATTCAAACAAATGTCAACGGCTAGATTCCAATGGTAACATACCAAGCTCTATAAATAGATCAAACTTTAGACTTGAATGTATGCGTCCATGTACGCATCTGAGTATGCATCCAGAGTGAGCATCAGAGTACGTATCCAGGATACATATACAGAGTGAAGAACAAGAAATATCTTAGGAGAAAATCTGTAGTGAGAAACTAAGCATGAAAGTATAAAAGAAGAAATGCTGAAGTCATGCATCAGAAGTTACACAAGAGACAACTTACATGATGTGTATGATGAATCAAATGTTAAAATACACATCATATGCATACAAGAAGAATCTCAGAAGATGAAGAAGAAGAAGAAGAAAACCTGTAGTTAAGCAATATCCTCCAATGGAGTTAGAATATATCCAAGAATACTTGATCATGTGGTTAAATGATTATAATGAAAGATAAAGGAAACTGAAGACACTGAGTTGTTGCTCGTAGAGTGTTTCATGTTTACTGATGTTGATCAATGTGTCATCAGCTGTAACAAGCTTTAAGACCAGTATTGAAGAAGCGAAAGCTGAAGATCAATATGAAGAAGCAATTCAATAGAGCTGTTGTTCTAAATCTGCTTTCAGAAGATCATTTGAAGAAGCAACTCAAATAGAGCTGATGCTCTGAATCTGCTTAAGAAATGAAGATCAAATCAGAAGCAATCAACAATAGAGCCACATAAAATATGAAATTACTTTTGTAACAATTTATGTATATATATATATATATATATATGATATATACTATTTTATAACAAAATTCACATAAAAGATAAACTTACGTTGTAACAATTTTCTTCGTGGCTTTATCAATTTCCCTATGAAGTGAACAAAAGACGACCACAGTATTGTCTCTTGGACAGATGACTATTAATTTCCAATGTTGTATGTACGTGTGTGTGGAAACACAAAAGTCACATAAAATATCTATGTTATCAAAATTAAAAAATAGAAAACAGAATTTCATAAAAACTTACCCATGAATAAGTGGTAGTAAGTGGCAAACTCTGTTTTCCAACATTAACTTATCTAAAGCAAAAGCAATACGAGTTTAAACAAACGATGCTACATTAACCTTCTATGTATGAAAGAATCTATCTACACGGAGTGAAGACACGCAAACACACATGAGGAACAAGAAAAAAAGAACTAATAAAAGATCAAAACTACAACATACTTTTTTAATAAAACAAACAGAAACGATTCATAGATGTTGAATATGACCTTATAATATTTATTAAAAAACATGATAGTATTTGAAATTGCAACAACCACCACATTTTTCATGCTTATATTTTCTTTCTTTAAACAATACGACTGCAGCTCAATATTTTTAATGGTTATGGAGCATATCATTTTCTCTTCCCCTTTAACTGGAAACCAACTTTAACACCAATTGAACAGAGAGAACATATTTGAAATATTTTTATTTTCTTTGAAATGGTTTAGATATAGAATATAGAAAAAATCATGTTTTTTCCTCAAACAAAACCAAATCAATATAAAAGAAGAAAATGGTGACATGTGTGAGTTTGCTCACACACACTCACAAAACTTTACCACACACTGACTCGAGTCCTATTTCCACACTTCTCAATTTCTACCCCAGTATCTATAATTAATCACGACCTTTTTCTATGGAATAAGACGTACGAGGTTCTCACAATAAATGTACTCTCACTCCACCCAACTACACGCCTCACTCCACTCCACCCTTCCCACCGCAACATCATTGAACAACCTTCACACCGCATCAACAATGAACAAAATAAGTGGTAATAACAAATAAAAACCACAACATCACTGAACAAACTTCACACCACATCAACAATGAACAAAATAAGTGGTAAAAACAAATAGAAGAAGAAATTTGAATGGTGAAGGCAGTCGACGGTGGAGACGAGTGTTGAAGTGGCGGGATCTAATGGCCTACGGTGTTCGTCCAAGTGAACTAAAGACGTATATAGAAGGAATTGGTACTAGGCATGAATGATGTCCTCTTAACCAAACGTATCAACGACCTTGCCTCACCTGCATAACAAGAAAAAGAAAGACCAAAATATATTAACAAATAAAAACATGCATGTAGATATAGTAAAATTAGAAAAATAATATTAACAATAAAAACATGCAAGTAGAAATAGTAAAATTAAGAAAATATATTAACAATAAAAACATGCATGTAAAAATAGAAAAATTAGGAAAATGTATTAATAACTAAAAAAAACAAGTAAAATAGAAATAACCAGAAAAACATAATAAATCAGAACGGAAAGACAACTAAGTAAGAAATAAGTATGTACTTGAAGGTGGTTTCTTGCAATGACAACCAATGCAAAAGGTATCCAAATTTGGTTTCTTGCAATGACAACTGATGCAAAAGATACCCGAAGTCAGTTTCTACCAATGACAACTGATGCAAAATATACAAAAAATTGGTTTCTTGCAATGACAACCGATGCAAAAGGAACCCAAAGTTGGGTTCTTGCAATAACAACCAATGCAAAAGGTATCTAAAGTCGGTTTCTCGTAATCAAAACTCCCACAAAAGGCACAAAGGTTGCTTCTGTGAGCACTTCTGTCATGGGAATGAGAGACGCTCGTGATGGCCCCCTCCCAATGTGTGAGTCGATAAGGTGATATGCAGAGACGTTCTTCCATGATACTCCTATTTTTTTTAGAAAAGAAAAAGAGATTTAGTAAAAGAATTGAGAGGGATATATGAAATGGTGAACAATCGAAACTAATCGATAAGAAAACAAACCTTATATTGTAAGTTGACAGTGGTGTAGATAGCAAATCACGCACATGCAAAATTCTTGCGTGAATATTGATATGTTGAGGATTCGCTAGCAGGGACCTGAAATCCAAAGTGAGTATACATTTTTTGATATGTTCCACCACTTCGTCGTTTGTTCAAGGAGCAAGTTCTGAACCACTTGTCAATGGTAAGTCAATGTTACACGATACCTTCTTAATGAGTTTTTCGCCATATGATATTTAACTAACTCCATTAACACTATCCATAAAAATAGACTAAATAACAAATCTAACGAATAATTTTTGACATAATAGAGAGTGATTGAGAACAACTTACAAAACAACGACGAATTTGACCGTGAAGTTGTCAACCACGTGACTATTAACGTGTCATGTCAGCATATTAACATAGGGGTCAAATTAAAAAAACATTTAACATATATATATATAAATTAAATTGAAATACTAGTAGAGTTAAAAATCAATAGATACTAAATATATATCTATTTTTTCTTTCTCTAACAATCATGGTGACACATTTGTCTTGTGAGTCTTCTACTTCCGTAACAAAAGGCCCAATCTAGACGAAGCATTCAAAGAAACATTCAAACAAATGTCAACGGCTAGATTCCAATGGTAACATACCAAGCTCTATAAATAGATCAAACTTTAGACTTGAATGTATGCGTCCATGTACGCATCTGAGTATGCATCCAGAGTGAGCATCAGAGTACGTATCCAGGATACATATACAGAGTGAAGTGAAATTCTGGACTCAGACACGTAATGTCCTACAGGATGTCACGACATCACTATCTGAATATTTTTCCAACAGATGAACAAAGTACAAACAGAAAAGTAAATAACACAAGAAAATTGTTAACCCAGTTCGGTTCTAACAAACCTACATCTGGGGGCTACCAAGCCAGGGAGGAAGTCCACTATAAGCAATATTAATTCAAGGTAATACAACTCAATATTACGCCTTTCACTTAATATCTACCCAATGCAACTTCAATCTAAATCATTAGATCAGAGAACCTACCCACTCCCCCTCAATCACAGCAGTGATGAACACTTACAAACAAATAATAACAGACGAAGACACTCTTCAAGGACACACCTTGATCTTGCTTAAAAGCTTTGATCAAGAACAATAGTACTCTTGCTTAGAAGCTTCGAGTACCTCTTACAACTCAAAACAAACACACCTAGACCAAGACAATCATCATGATGATTGTTTGGCTTACAAGAAACCTAGTACACAGACAACACAACAGACCTTTTAGACGGCAACCCTAATTTTTTTCTCACACTTGCAGCAGCTTCTTCACTTGATATATATAATCTTGCATCAGCTGGGCCTTGGATCCAATACCAGTTTTAAACCTGATTAAAACCGTTTCCGATAGGGCAGAGATCCATCACAAAACATTGTTCTGAAACAAGACAATATCCAAAGTTTCCAAAAGAGGCGCGCAAAAACATAACTGATCAAGAACCAAACACGAACATAACACAGTAGCTTCGGATGTCTTGACATCGGTCTCGACATTAAGCAAAAGCCTGCACAATTGAAACTACAAGAAAACTTAAAAGCAATGCATGTCAAAACAACAGGTTTGACATGATACAGATACTATTTGTTTTACCAAAAAAACAGCCAATCAAAAACATCTACAAACTCCCCCTTTGGCGAATTTTTGGCTAAAACAACAATAGATGATATCAGAGTATTCGCAGCAGCCAAAATGAACAAGGATCCAACAAACAGCCCACAACATCATCATCACCATAGTACACCCAAGGAACCAAACAGAACAGCATCCATACCAAACAGTATCAACAACCATATCATCATTTCTCCCCCTTTCTAGCCACAAAAGGAGCCAAACAACAAGTGAAGAATCATCCTTCTCACTCATCTCCACATTATTGGAGCTACTACCAACAGTATCCTCACTCTCCTCAGCCAATACTACCAACAGTATGATCATTACCTCCATCAGCAGAGTATACTTGACAATCAAGGTAGTAGTAGTGCTGATCCCACAACCAATTAATTGCTATAATCCTTCACAGAGACAAATGCCTAGTTTGCTTCTTAGGTTTTCAAATTGATTTGCATCCAAGGCTTTTGTGAAAATATCAGCTAGTTGAAGGTTTGTAGCAACATGTTCCAAGACAATTGTTTTATTCTCAACAAGATCTCTAATGTAATGGTGTCTAATATCAATGTGCTTGGTCCTGCTATGCTGAATAGGATTCTTCGAGATGTTAATGGCACTTAAGTTGTCACAATATAGTGTCATGACATCTTGTGTGACATTGTATTCTGATAACATCTGTTTCATCCAAACAAGCTGAGAGCAACTACTTCCAGCTGCAATGTATTCTGCCTCTGCAGTGGACAGAGACACACAATTTTGTTTCTTGCTGAACCATGAAATAAGATTATTACCCAAGAAGAAACATCCTCCTGAAGTGCTTTTTCTGTCATCAGCACTTCCTGCCCAGTCTGCATCACAATACCCAGTGAGAATGGGTTCACACCCATGAGAGTAGAGCATTCCATATTCACAAGTACCATTCACATATTTCAGAATCCTCTTGACTTGATTGATATGGCTGGTTTTGGGTTCTGCTTGATACCTGGCACATACTCCAACAGCGAAGGCAATATCAGGTCTACTGGCTGTAAGATACAGCAGACTTCCTATCATGCTTCTGTACAGACTTTGATCAACACTAGTTCCCTTTTCATCTTTGGTCAGCTTCAAGTGGGTAGGTGCTGGTGTCCTTTTGTGAGAAGCACTTTCCATTCCAAACTTTTTGACAATGTTTCTAGCATACTTGCTCTGAGAGAGAAAGATTGAGTCTTCCATCTGTTTGACTTGCAGCCCAAGAAAATAGGTTAATTCACCAACTAGACTCATTTCAAATTCAGATTGCATCTGATCAACAAAATGTCTAGTCATCTTGTCTGACATTCCACCAAATACAATATCATCCACATAGATTTGGGCTATCAGAATCTTCCCTCCTTCATCTTTGACAAAAAGAGTTTTATCTATCCCTCCTTTCCTGTATCCATTACTAGTAAGAAACTCAGTTAGTCTCTCATACCAAGCTCGAGGGGCTTGTTTCAAACCATAAAGAGCTTTTCTTAGTTTGTAGACATGATCAGGATGATTTGGATCAGCAAAACCTTTAGGTTGCTCTACATAGACTTCCTCATTTAAGTACCCATTCAAGAAAGCACTCTTTACATCCATCTGGTATAGTTTGAATTTCAGAATACATGCAATTCCCAACATTAGCCTAATTGACTCAAGTCTGGCAACAGGGGCAAAGGTTTCATCAAAGTCAATTCCTTCAACTTGGGTGTATCCTTGAGCAACTAGCCTTGCTTTGTTTCTGATAACAGTTCCCAGTTCATCTGACTTGTTTTTGTAAACCCATTTAGTTCCAATGACATTAGTACCTTTAGGTCTTGGTACCAGCTCCCAAACTTCATTCCTTTCAAACTGGCCTAGTTCTTCCTGCATGGCATTAATCCAGAACTCATCTGTTAATGCTTCCTTGACATTTTTAGGTTCAATCTTTGATACAAAACAAGAGTTTGTGACAACTTCTCTTGACCTTGTAATAACTCCACTGTTGAGATCCCCTATAATAAGTTCTTTAGGATGATCTTTCTGAAGTCTTATAGAAGGAATCTTGTTAGGGGGTTCAGTCTCAGCTTCTGTGATATTGGGATTGTCATCATCTTCTCTTGTGGAACCTTCTGCTGTAAGATCCCAGAATGTTCCGACATCTCCTGTGACATCTGCTTGATTGTGAATATCATCAACCACAACATTTATGGATTCCATTATTGTTTTGGTTCTTGAGTTGAAAACTCTGTAGGCTCTGCTGTTTGTAGAGTAGCCCAGAAAGATTCCTTCATCACTCTTGGGATCCATCTTCCTCCGGTGATCTCTATCAGCAAGAATATAACACTTACTACCAAACACATGGAAGTATTTGACAGTAGGTTTTCTTCCCTTCCAGATCTCATATAGGGTGGTAGAGGTTCCTTTTCTTAAGGTAACTCTGTTATGGACATAACAAGCAGTGTTCATGGCTTCAGCCCAGAAGTAGATAGGGAGATTCTTAGCATGGATCATAGCTCTAGCTGATTCTTGAATAGTTCTATTCTTTCTTTCAACAACCCCATTTTGCTGTGGAGTAATAGGGGAAGAGAACTCATGATGTATTCCTTCAGAGGAGCAGAATTCAGCAAACTTTTGATTCTCAAATTCCTTTCCATGATCACTTCTGATTCTCACAACGCTATTATCTTTTTCTCTTTGAATTCTTTGACATAGGTCCTTGAAAACATCAAACACATCTGACTTTTCTCTGATGAAGTTTACCCAAGTGAACCTGGAGTAGTCATCCACAACCACATAAGCATATTTCTTTCCTCCAAGACTTTCTATTTGCATTGGCCCCATCAAGTCCATATGTAACAGTTCAAGAACTCTGGAAGTAGTCAAATATGTAACTTTTGGATGTGACATCCTGGTTTGTTTTCCTGCCTGACACTCACCACATATTTTTCCTTCATCAATTTGTAGCTTAGGAATTCCTCTTACAGCTTCCAGAGAGATGAGTCTCTTCATACCTCTTAGATGAAGGTGACCAAGTTTTTGATGCCACTGCTTTGCTTCTTCTTCTTTAGAACAAACAGTAGAGTAGCTAGATTCATGAGACACCCACAAGTAGCAGTTATCTTTGGATCTGACACCTCTCATTACTACTTCCTTTTCTTTATTAGTAACCACACACTCATCTTTGGTGAAGTTGACTTGGTATCCTTGGTCACATAGTTGACTGATGCTTATGAGATTAGCTGTCAGGCCCTTGACCAACAAAACACCTTCTAAACTTGGCACTCCCGAACAGTCTAATTTTCCAACTCCTTTGATTTCTCCTTTAGCTCCATCACCAAAGGTTACATAGCTAGTGGAATGACTCTTGATATCAACGAGCAGGTTCTTGAGTCCAGTCATGTGCCTGGAGCATCCACTATCAAAATACCAGTCTTCTTTGGCTGAAACTCTAAGAGATGTATGAGCTATTAAAGCCTTACTCTTAGGTTCCCAATGTTGCTTCTGGATGGGCATGATCTGCTTGGGTTTGTAAGTAGGAGCTTGATCTGGATATCCATATAGTCTGAAGCAGAATGGCTTAATGTGTCCAAATCTTCCACAGTAGTGACATCTCCATCTTTGAAACTTTCTCCTCATTTCACCTTTCTCGTGATGTTGAGTCACATGTTGTGACATTGGCTTCGACATCTCAGCTTCAGGTTTAGTTCTGCTACTATCTCGGACATATTTCTTTGCACTAACAAATCCTATGCCAGACATATCTCTTGAACTCTTTCCAACCTGCAAGATCTCCTCCAGCATATCCGTGCCATTGTTCAACATTTTTACTGATTTCGACATCTGATCAAGTCTGGATTGTAACAGAACAGCTTCATCATTTAGTTCAGTTATAGTTTCACTAAGTTCTTTGTTATCAGCCTCCAACTGAGCTATGTAGTTCTTCTGATCTTCACCTTGTTGACACACTTCAGCACATTTGATACACAGTTTTCTATAGGAACATGCCAGTTCTTCAACGGTTAGCTTGTCTTTCCTGAACTCTTCATCAGAGTTGCAAATTCCAGTGAGGGCTGTGACATGTTTAGCTGATTCTTCTTCAAAATCACTCTCAGAATCTTCATCAGACCAGGAGACTGACAATCCTTTCTTCTGTTTCTTTAGGAAGGTAGGGCATTCAGCTCTAATATGTCCATACCCTTCACATCCATGACATTGGATCCCTTTGTTGTGATTGTACTTTTCTTCTGGTTTAGCTCCTCTACCAGAATCAGAAGATCCACTGATGTCAGATGGGAAGTTCTTGACATTTGGTCTTGACCTCTGATGCATCCTTCTCATAATTTTGTTGAATTGTTTACCAAGCATAGCTATGGATTCAGATACATTCTCCTCTCTACTTTCCTTTACTTCTTCACTGGAGTTGGACACAAAAGCTATGCTTTTGTTTTTCTTATCAGAATTTTCATTGATTCCCATCTCAAAGGTTTGAAGGGATCCAATTAACTCTTCTACCTTCATTTGGCTGATGTCCTGTGCCTCTTCTATAGCTGTGACTTTCATATCAAATCTCTTAGGTAGGGATCTAAGGATTTTCCTCACCAACTTTTCATCAGACATTTTTTCTCCCAAAGCTCCTGAGGTATTAGCAATATCGAGTAAATTCATATAAAAATCCTTAATGCTTTCATCGTCCCTCATCCTTAGATTTTCAAATTTTGTAGTTAGCAGTTGAAGCCTTGACATCTTCACTTTGGAGGTGCCCTCATGAGTAGTCTTGAGGATATCCCAGACATCTTTGGCTAGTTCACAGTGATGAACCAGTCTGAATATATTTTTGTCTATCCCATTGAATAGGGCATTTAGGGCTTTTGAGTTGCCAAGTGCCAATGCCTCTTCATCTTTGTCCCAATCTTCCTCTGGTTTAAGAGTTTTGTTGCCATCTTTATCAGTATTAACAGGATGTTCCCATCCTTTGTTCACAGCTCTCCAAGCTTTGCTGTTCACGGATTTCAGAAAAGCCACCATGAGGGGTTTCCAATAATCATAATTAGAGCCATCCAGAATGGGTGGTCTCATTATGAATCCACCACCTTCTTTGTCCATCAAACCAGAAAATACTTTCCCTAGATCTCACCCAGTAAAAACAGGCAGGGTGCCTGCTCTGATGCCAATTGAAATTCTGGACTCAGACACGTAATGTCCTACAGGATGTCACGACATCACTATCTGAATATTTTTCCAACAGATGAACAAAGTACAAACAGAAAAGTAAATAACACAAGAAAATTGTTAACCCAGTTCGGTTCTAACAAACCTACATCTGGGGGCTACCAAGCCAGGGAGGAAGTCCACTATAAGCAATATTAATTCAAGGTAATACAACTCAATATTACGCCTTTCACTTAATATCTACCCAATGCAACTTCAATCTAAATCATTAGATCAGAGAACCTACCCACTCCCCCTCAATCACAGCAGTGATGAACACTTACAAACAAATAATAACAGACGAAGACACTCTTCAAGGACACACCTTGATCTTGCTTAAAAGCTTTGATCAAGAACAATAGTACTCTTGCTTAGAAGCTTCGAGTACCTCTTACAACTCAAAACAAACACACCTAGACCAAGACAATCATCATGATGATTGTTTGGCTTACAAGAAACCTAGTACACAGACAACACAACAGACCTTTTAGACGGCAACCCTAATTTTTTTCTCACACTTGCAGCAGCTTCTTCACTTGATATATATAATCTTGCATCAGCTGGGCCTTGGATCCAATACCAGTTTTAAACCTGATTAAAACCGTTTCCGATAGGGCAGAGATCCATCACAAAACATTGTTCTGAAACAAGACAATATCCAAAGTTTCCAAAAGAGGCGCGCAAAAACATAACTGATCAAGAACCAAACACGAACATAACACAGTAGCTTCGGATGTCTTGACATCGGTCTCGACATTAAGCAAAAGCCTGCACAATTGAAACTACAAGAAAACTTAAAAGCAATGCATGTCAAAACAACAGGTTTGACATGATACAGATACTATTTGTTTTACCAAAAAAAACAGCCAATCAAAAACATCTACATGAAGAACAAGAAATATCTTAGGAGAAAATCTGTAGTGAGAAACTAAGCATGAAAGTATAAAAGAAGAAATGCTGAAGTCATGCATCAGAAGTTACACAAGAGACAACTTACATGAAGTGTATGATGAATCAAATGTTAAAATACACATCATATGCATACAAGAAGAATCTCAGAAGATGAAGAAGAAGAAGAAGAAAACCTGTAGTTAAGCAATATCCTCCAATGGAGTTAGAATATATCCAAGAATACTTGATCATGTGGTTAAATGATTATAATGAAAGATAAAGGAAACTGAAGACACTGAGTTGTTGCTCGTAGAGTGTTTCATGTTTACTGATGTTGATCAATGTGTCATCAGCTGTAACAAGCTTTAAGACCAGTATTGAAGAAGCGAAAGCTGAAGATCAATATGAAGAAGCAATTCAATAGAGCTGTTGTTCTAAATCTGCTTTCAGAAGATCATTTGAAGAAGCAACTCAAATAGAGCTGATGCTCTGAATCTGCTTAAGAAATGAAGATCAAATCAGAAGCAATCAACAATAGAGCCACATAAAATATGAAATTACTTTTGTAACAATTTATGTATATATATATATATATATATATATATATGATATATACTATTTTATAACAAAATTCACATAAAAGATAAACTTACGTTGTAACAATTTTCTTCGTGGCTTTATCAATTTCCCTATGAAGTGAACAAAAGACGACCACAGTATTGTCTCTTGGACAGATGACTATTAATTTCCAATGTTGTATGTACGTGTGTGTGGAAACACAAAAGTCACATAAAATATCTATGTTATCAAAATTAAAAAATAGAAAACAGAATTTCATAAAAACTTACCCATGAATAAGTGGTAGTAAGTGGCAAACTCTGTTTTCCAACATTAACTTATCTAAAGCAAAAGCAATACGAGTTTAAACAAACGATGCTACATTAACCTTCTATGTATGAAAGAATCTATCTACACGGAGTGAAGACACGCAAACACACATGAGGAACAAGAAAAAAAGAACTAATAAAAGATCAAAACTACAACATACTTTACTAATAAAACAAACAGAAACGATTCATAGATGTTGAATATGACCTTATAATATTTATTAAAAAACATGATAGTATTTGAAATTGCAACAACCACCACATTTTTCATGCTTATATTTTCTTTCTTTAAACAATACGACTGCAGCTCAATATTTTTAATGGTTATGGAGCATATCATTTTCTCTTCCCCTTTAACTGGAAACCAACTTTAACACCAATTGAACAGAGAGAACATATTTGAAATATTTTTATTTTCTTTGAAATGGTTTAGATATAGAATATAGAAAAAATCATGTTTTTTCCTCAAACAAAACCAAATCAATATAAAAGAAGAAAATGGTGACATGTGTGAGTTTGCTCACACACACTCACAAAACTTTACCACACACTGACTCGAGTCCTATTTCCACATTTCTCAATTTCTACCCCAGTATCTATAATTAATCACGACCTTTTTCTATGGAATAAGACGTACGAGGTTCTCACAATAAATGTACTCTCACTCCACCCAACTACACGCCTCACTCCACTCCACCCTTCCCACCGCAACATCATTGAACAACCTTCACACCGCATCAACAATGAACAAAATAAGTGGTAATAACAAATAAAAACCACAACATCACTGAACAAACTTCACACCACATCAACAATGAACAAAATAAGTGGTAAAAACAAATAGAAGAAGAAATTTGAATGGTGAAGGCAGTCGACGGTGGAGACGAGTGTTGAAGTGGCGGGATCTAATGGCCTACGGTGTTCGTCCAAGTGAACTAAAGACGTATATAGAAGGAATTGGTACTAGGCATGAATGATGTCCTCTTAACCAAACGTATCAACGACCTTGCCTCACCTGCATAACAAGAAAAAGAAAGACCAAAATATATTAACAAATAAAAACATGCATGTAGATATAGTAAAATTAGAAAAATAATATTAACAATAAAAACATGCAAGTAGAAATAGTAAAATTAAGAAAATATATTAACAATAAAAACATGCATGTAAAAATAGAAAAATTAGGAAAATGTATTAATAACTAAAAAAAACAAGTAAAATAGAAATAACCAGAAAAACATAATAAATCAGAACGGAAAGACAACTAAGTAAGAAATAAGTATGTACTTGAAGGTGGTTTCTTGCAATGACAACCAATGCAAAAGGTATCCAAATTTGGTTTCTTGCAATGACAACTGATGCAAAAGATACCCGAAGTCAGTTTCTACCAATGACAACTGATGCAAAATATACAAAAAATTGGTTTCTTGCAATGACAACCGATGCAAAAGGAACCCAAAGTTGGGTTCTTGCAATAACAACCAATGCAAAAGGTATCTAAAGTCGGTTTCTCGTAATCAAAACTCCCACAAAAGGCACAAAGGTTGCTTCTGTGAGCACTTCTGTCATGGGAATGAGAGACGCTCGTGATGGCCCCCTCCCAATGTGTGAGTCGATAAGGTGATATGCAGAGACGTTCTTCCATGATACTCCTATTTTTTTTAGAAAAGAAAAAGAGATTTAGTAAAAGAATTGAGAGGGATATATGAAATGGTGAACAATCGAAACTAATCGATAAGAAAACAAACCTTATATTGTAAGTTGACAGTGGTGTAGATAGCAAATCACGCACATGCAAAATTCTTGCGTGAATATTGATATGTTGAGGATTCGCTAGCAGGGACCTGAAATCCAAAGTGAGTATACATTTTTTGATATGTTCCACCACTTCGTCGTTTGTTCAAGGAGCAAGTTCTGAACCACTTGTCAATGGTAAGTCAATGTTACACGATACCTTCTTAATGAGTTTTTCGCCATATGATATTTAACTAACTCCATTAACACTATCCATAAAAATAGACTAAATAACAAATCTAACGAATAATTTTTGACATAATAGAGAGTGATTGAGAACAACTTACAAAACAACGACGAATTTGACCGTGAAGTTGTCAACCACGTGACTATTAACGTGTCATGTCAGCATATTAACATAGGGGTCAAATTAAAAAAACATTTAACATATATATATATAAATTAAATTGAAATACTAGTAGAGTTAAAAATCAATAGATACTAAATATATATCTATTTTTTCTTTCTCTAACAATCATGGTGACACATTTGTCTTGTGAGTCTTCTACTTCCGTAACAAAAGGCCCAATCTAGACGAAGCATTCAAAGAAACATTCAAACAAATGTCAACGGCTAGATTCCAATGGTAACATACCAAGCTCTATAAATAGATCAAACTTTAGACTTGAATGTATGCGTCCATGTACGCATCTGAGTATGCATCCAGAGTGAGCATCAGAGTACGTATCCAGGATACATATACAGAGTGAAGAACAAGAAATATCTTAGGAGAAAATCTGTAGTGAGAAACTAAGCATGAAAGTATAAAAGAAGAAATGCTGAAGTCATGCATCAGAAGTTACACAAGAGACAACTTACATGAAGTGTATGATGAATCAAATGTTAAAATACACATCATATGCATACAAGAAGAATCTCAGAAGATGAAGAAGAAGAAGAAGAAAACCTGTAGTTAAGCAATATCCTCCAATGGAGTTAGAATATATCCAAGAATACTTGATCATGTGGTTAAATGATTATAATGAAAGATAAAGGAAACTGAAGACACTGAGTTGTTGCTCGTAGAGTGTTTCATGTTTACTGATGTTGATCAATGTGTCATCAGCTGTAACAAGCTTTAAGACCAGTATTGAAGAAGCGAAAGCTGAAGATCAATATGAAGAAGCAATTCAATAGAGCTGTTGTTCTAAATCTGCTTTCAGAAGATCATTTGAAGAAGCAACTCAAATAGAGCTGATGCTCTGAATCTGCTTAAGAAATGAAGATCAAATCAGAAGCAATCAACAATAGAGCCACATAAAATATGAAATTACTTTTGTAACAATTTATGTATATATATATATATATATATATATATATATATATATGATATATACTATTTTATAACAAAATTCACATAAAAGATAAACTTACGTTGTAACAATTTCTTCGTGGCTTTATCAATTTCCCTATGAAGTGAACAAAAGACGACCACAGTATTGTCTCTTGGACAGATGACTATTAATTTCCAATGTTGTATGTACGTGTGTGTGGAAACACAAAAGTCACATAAAATATCTATGTTATCAAAATTAAAAAATAGAAAACAGAATTTCATAAAAACTTACCCATGAATAAGTGGTAGTAAGTGGCAAAGGGGGTAGGTTATACAAAGGGAAGGTGTTAGCACCCTTTGTATCCATGGTTATCCATGGGCTCTTAAGTTTGCTTAGCTCACTTGTTTTTCGATCACTTTTCAATTGCTTTAGAATGCTCATATGTGGTTTCAAATACCTTTGTAAATTGAATTTTGTAATGATCCTTGTGTGGATGTATACAAAATGTTTGTTTATCTTTCGAAAGATGTTTTGAAAAGAACGTTAACTTTGTAATGATCCGTGTTTGGATGTATACAAAATATTGTCTTTTTGGAAAGTTTTGTTTTGAAAAACAACAGTGTATGAGAATTTTGTTTGTTTTGATTTGAGCAAGCAAACTAGGAGGTCTACCCTGAGTTGTAAGGTCTTTATCCTTATTTCCTTTAAAAATCTATCCTTTCACCGGATACAAACAAAAGGTTCGATTTTGTACTCGAAACAGTGGAATTTTGACTTTGATTTTGAAAAGAATGAGAAGGGATTACCTTAAGAGGTGCAAGTGTGATTGTGTTTGTATTCAGATATTTTATTTTTGAAGTTAGTGATCTAACGGTTCAATTTTATCTTTGACATACACGCAGTTTATATTTGCTGGAAATTAAAATGCGGAAATGTAAAGTGCGGAAAGTAAATCTACGCTATTACATCGATTGTGCGGGAAATGTAAACTAGCCTATTTACATGATTTTGACATCCTATACATTTATCTAGGAATTTAAATTGCAAGAAAAATAAAAGGCATGTTTTTTTGGATTTTTTATGATTGATTTTAATTATAATTAATGCATGATTAATTAAATTAAAATGAAGGAAAAAGATGAAAATAGATTTAAACCTAGAAATTAAGTTTAAAAAATGTACAAAATATTTGTCAATTAATTTTAAAACAAAACTAATTTTTTTGGAATTTTTGAAATTGATTTAGCTAATTAAAACATAATTATGCAAATAATTATACAAATAATTAAAACTTAAAGAGAAAATTATCCTAAATATGTACAAAATTAGTTTATAACATATAAACAGTATTTAATATAAAGAACAATTTTTTTTATGATTTTTTGATTGGTTAGAATAATTAAAAAGCAAACATATAAATATATACTAATTAATTATGCAAAATATTGAAATTTTGAAGAAAAATAAAATATTTTTATTTCAGAAAATAATATATTATTTTAGAAGTCTAAAAATATTTTTTGTGTATTTTTTGGATTTTTAAAACTATTTTTAATTAATTTTGCAAAGAAAATTAAAATAAAATAGAAAATAAAAGGATACATGATCATGTGTGGTTAATCTGAGAGTCCATGGTATGGGGATTCATTCTGATGCGTTGGATGAGTCATTAAATGAGATCAGATGGCCCAGATATTGAGGCACGTGGTAAAAGTTACACCTGCAAAGCACAGAATCAGAGACAAATTTAAAAAAAACACGCGCGCGTCTGAACCAATGGGGGGAAGACACGTCTTCGTCTTCAACCTCCAGACAACACCTTTAACAGCGCTTTTGTAAAAAAAACGCTATAATAAGTGATGCTTAAACCTGCAAAATAGCGAATAGGGGTGAACGTGTTTATAAATTTGGCGCGACATGCCCATTCAATTCGTCTAGTCCATACGAATTCAATGGTACCACTTAGAACCTGTAATTTTGCTTATTTCAGAAAGCCCTAATTTGGAGAGTATGAACCCTAAAATGGTAACTTCGTATATAAGCAACCAAACCTTAATTAAATGTCCAGAAACGATCTACACACCACACTAAGTTCAAATATATGTCTACATCTTGCTAGATATGCGTGTGTTATGAGATATAAGTTAGTTTTAGTTTGAACAAACCGTGGCCTAGGTAGCTCGATTTATGAGGTTTAAAGACTTGGAAATGATTGAGATATGTTCAGTGATGTTTGAGGAAGGTATTAGAATGTTTAGTTTGTATGGAAAGTGACTGGAATTCAAAATTCGAATTTGAGATTTCTTTGAAAAGTTTCAAGTGATTACAAGTGTGTTACAAGCAAGGCTTTGTTTCTGAACTTGTCTCTCTTCATTACTGAAGTATGCTAGCCTATATATAAGCATTGAAGTGCTTAAAATCTAAGCTAGAAAGCAATAAGCGCTTTGTTGAATTTTTGACTTTTTCCACATGTGTAGCTTGGCATTTAAGCCACTATGGCTTGATTTTCTTCTCTCCCTCTGCTGTACTTTGGCTTGGGACAGAGTTGAATGATTCTCTTGATGAGTCATGCTTGGAATTCAAGCTATGCATTATCCTTCCATTTTCCTTTTTAAATTTAATCTTATATGTGATAAAATTAAATCAAAAATGGATAAAAATGATGTGGGCTTTGTCTTGGTCGTGGGAGGCCCATTATATTATGGAAATGATGTTTGAACCATGAAAACTTGGCCCCATTTGGAAAAAACACATTTTTGAGCAATGTTGATTTCATGTATTTTCCCAAAATTTAGCCAACTTCAACAAGGTGTAAATCCCTCAATTTTTGTCATATGAAGGAGTTCTTGCACTTTTTGGAAACCTCAAAGAGTCCTCTAACCAATGTCTTTGGTCTCATGTCAAAATGATTTTTGATGCTCCTTGTGTGTCCTTTTGAAAAAAGTGTCTTTTTGTTGACTTTGAAAATGACCTGTAATGTCTTTGGTCATATTTTTCAAATGGTGAATGCAATGACCATGGGATCAATTGCATTTGAAAGATAATTGAATTTCCTTCAAAATGAGCTTTGGTTTGAATTTTTTGGATGAAGGATGAGGGAGTTATGACCAGTCAAAGTTGAGTTGACTTTTCAGGCAAAAACCCTAATTTTGAATCTTAGGGTTTTGTTGAGTTTTGATCTTTCCTTGATGAATTATGATCATCCAATGATCAAATGATGAATCCTTTGACAAAATATGGACTTTGACAAAAAAAATTCATTTTTGACTGTCTGTTGACTTTTTGGTCAAACGGGTCGTCTGTTGACTGTTTGAGCTGCTGACGGTACGTCTGAGTGAATTGAAGTTTGAAAATTTGTATGATGGTACTTTGAGATATATGGATGTGCATGAAATCCATTTGAGGTCTCAAAAACTTGTTTCTCCTGTAAAAACAAGAAAACCCTAGTCAGGGACTGTTTGTGTAGGAGACAGTTAAGCGTACCTGATTTTTATGCAGTGTTGAGTCTCTGCTAATCGCGTGATATTCAGAAGACTTCTAGAACAAAAATCTTGGAATTTTGAATTGTAAAAGATTGATTTGATTGATGGTACAAAACACTGAGAATTGTACTGCCAGCAGTTTGACTGTCGACTGACTGTTACCAGTACAGTCTGAGTTTCCTGATTCTGCGCCTGCAAAAAGATTTAACTCTGTACCAATTGTGTCAGTACTATTTATCTGTAAATAAATAAATAACATGTGTGAAGTAATAAACAGTATTTGGCGTTTGCGTAAGAATAAATTCAACTGCAAGCCAAATTACTGTATAAGAAAAATTCTAAAAACTAAGTATTTCATATGTCAGGATATTTGTTGAAATAAAAATCCATGATTATATGAGACTCTTAATTTTCAGATTGGAGTTTTCTTGAAAAAAGATGCGGGCAAATTTTGGGGTATAACAGTTGCCCCTATTCAATCTTCATAAACCTGAAGAGATTGTCTGAAATCTGAAGGTAGAAGATGATTGAATATTTAGATGCCCTGAAAATTTGCACTTACCTTGATCAGAAGAGATGTTGGAAGTTGCATTTGAATGTCGTCTGCGAAATGTTGTTGGCAGATTGGAACATTACCTGAGATGGGCTTTCAGATGCCACCTGGTAAATGGGTTGAGGGTTTGTTCATCAGAATGAATCCATTGATTATATCTTGATAAAGGATTTGAAAGTTTTTGTGTTGACTGTTTCGGAACCGTCCAAGGTTACCGCTTTAAGTCTAGAAGGATGATTGCTACGGAACTTGTCCAAAGTTTTTCCGCTTTAGATTTTGACAGTTGATCATTGTGGAACCGTCTGAGGTATCAGCTTTAGATCTTTGATGTTAGATCATTCTTGAACCGTCTGAGGTATCGACTTTAGATCTTCAATGTTAGATCGTTCTGGAACCGTCTGAGGTATCAACTTTAGATCTGCGATGTTAGATCGTTCTGGAACCGTCTGAGGTATCAACTTTAGATCTTCGATGTTAGATCGTTCTGGAACCGTCTGAGGTATCGACTTTAGATCTTCAATGTTAGATCGTTCTGGAACCGTCTGAGGTATCAACTTTAGATCTGCAATGTTAGATCGTTCTGGAATCGTCTGAGGTATCAACTTAGATCTGTAATGTTAGATCGTTTTGGAACCGTCTGAGGTATCAACTTTAGATCTTCGATGTTAGATCGTTTTGGAACCGTCTGAGGTATCAACTTTAGATCTGCAATGTTAGATCGTTCTGGAACCGTCTGAGGTATCAACTTTAGATCTGCAATGTTAGATCGTTCTGGAACCGTCTGAGGTATCAACTTAGATCTGTAATGTTAGATCGTTTTGGAACCGTCTGAGGTATGAACTTTAGATCTTCGATGTTAGATCGTTTTGGAACCGTCTGAGGTATCAACTTTAGATCTGCAATGTTAGATCGTTCTGGAACCGTCTGAGGTATCAACTTAGATCTGTGATGTTTGTTTTTGAGTTGATAAGTGATCAGAATGAATCTTTGGCTTGATTCTATCTGAGAGAATCGTTCATGGAATTCAGGTGAATACTGCATGTGATTGAGAATATCTTTGTTGAAGATATTTGTCTACCTGAAAAATCAAGTTAGCGATATGCAATGTTTATGATGCATGTAATGTGAGCTAAAGGAGAAATAGGCATGTTATGTTGTGTATGAATATGCGTATGAATATGCGCATGATGCATGATGTATGATGTATGATGTATGATGTATGAATGTGAATATGAATGTGTGGTATATGAATACGAATGTCAAGCTTCTATTTGGGAAAATAAATTTCCATCAGTCATCTGGATATGACTATATTGTGATTGTTGATGATCTTTTGTCTTGTTTGAGTACCCTCGGCTGGGGAAATTCTTTGAGAACCATGGTACTCTGTTGAAGGATCTTTGACTATCACTTGGGAATGAAAGGTAGCTGGAAGTTCTGATGCCCTTTCAAATGGGAATGAGGAAGATGCATAATCCTCCGATGCACTATCTGACCAAGTCCGGGTGCGGGGATCACACCTTCTGAAGATAGCAATCTGGAACAACCCTGCTGGGGGATAAGACTTCTTTTGAAGAGAAAATCTTTTTGAGGAATTTGCTGAGAAATGTTTCTCTTGGGGATTTTCTTCTGATGGGATGATGTCCAGATAATTGGGACATTTCCTGAATGCTATTCCTGTTTTTCCTGGTAAACATCAATCATATTCAAATGCACATGTTCATTCAGAATTATCATTGGGACGTTTACGTATTTAAAACAGAAAAAGTGAAAATAGTGATTTTGAGCCTAAGCTGCATTGATTTTTGAAAAAGAGCCATGATAGGCTGATTCGCACAGGGAGACAACAATCCTAGAAGTAGGAAATTGTCAGAAAGCTTTGGAAAATATTTATGAAGATAAATAGCTATGTGAAAATGATCCAGTCAAGTTTCAATTCTGCTATTGCCAATCTGTCTTCGAGCATCTCATCCCTCACTTGTTGGAAGAAAGTGATTGGACTGATCGGTGTCTTTGAGGTGTTGAATCTTGATGGTGAGTAGGCAGCTGAACGGAACATAGTTGTATGCTTCACTCCCTAACTTTTGCCTAGGCTGCCCTTTCAGGTTTTCAGCCTATCGGGATAGTATTTGTTTAGTCTCTAATTTTTGCCTGGACCGCCCTTTCGGGTTTTCAATCCACCCAGACGCTCATTTTTTGCCTAAGTTGCCCTTTCAGGTTTTCAACTTAGCGAGCTGCTTTTTTCTTTTTAAGCGAAGTATTTTTTGACTATGTCAGCATTCACAGGGTGTGGGAAATCCTCACCATCCATGGTGGTAAGCAACATGGCGCCGCCGGAGAATATTTTCTTGATTATGAATGGTCCCTCGTAGGTGGGAGTCCATTTGCCTCTGGGATCACCTTGTGGTAAGATGATGCGTTTGACAACCAAGCCACCAGTTTGGTATGCTTGACTTTTGACTTTTTTGTTGAAGGCTTTGATCATACGCTTTTGGTATAGCTGATCATGACAAATAGCTGCGAGCCTTTTCTCATCAATCAAGTTTATCTGGTCCAACCGTGTTTGAATCCAATCGTCTTCGTCTAGATTGGCTTCTTTCATAATCCTTAGGGAAGGAATCTGAATTTCAATTGGAAGAACTGCCTCCATACCATAGACTAAGGAGAATGGAGTTGCCCCTGTTGAAGTACGCGCAGATGTGTGATAACCATGAAGAGCAAAAGGCAATATCTCATGCCAGTCTTTGTAGGTTACTGTCATTTTTTGTATGATTTTCTTGATGTTCTCGTTGGCAGCTTCCACCGCGCCGTTCATCTTTGGTCGATATGGAGAAGAATTATGATGTTTGATCTTGAACTGTGTGCAAAGTTCAGTAATCATTCTGTTGTTTAGATTTGTGCCATTGTCCGTGATAATCCGTTTAGGGATGCCGTACCGACAAATGAGATTGTATTTGATGAACCGGGCCACCACATTCTTGGTAACAGAAGCAAATGAAGCTGCTTCTACCCACTTTGTGAATTAGTCAATAGCGACCAGGATAAAGCGATGTCCGTTGGAGGCAGTAGGTTTGATTTCTCCAATCATATCAATACCCCACATTGCAAAAGGCCAAGGAGCCGTCAGGACGCTTAATGGAACTAGAGGTACATGTACTTTGTCAGCATATATCTGGCATTTGTGACATGTTCGGGAGTGATGATGGCAGTCTGTTTCCATAGTAGACCAGTAATAACCTGCTCTAAGGATCTTTTTAGCCATTGTATGTCCACTGGAATGAGTACCGAAGGCACCATTGTGTATTTCTTCCATGATCTGTTCTGCTTCCTTCTTGTTTACACAGCGAAGTAAAGTCGAGTCATGGTTGCGTTTGTATAAAGTTCCATTGCTTAGAAAGAATTTGGCAGCAAATCTCCTTAGAAACTTTCTGTCGTTAATGGATGCCCCTTCAGGGTACTCCTGAGCTTCGAGATATCTTTTTACTTCATGGAACCATGGTTTTTCTTCTGTTCCCTTGGTATTGATCTCATTGCAATATGATAATTCATCTTGCCTGTAAATGGTGATCATAGGCGCCTCGTTGTCCCATCTGACTTTGAACATGGATGACATGGTAGCTAAAGCATCAGCTAGTTGATTTTCCTCGCGTGGGATGTGTTTGAAACTGATTTCTTCGAAGTAAGGAATCAAACTCAGCACATATTCTTTGTAAGGAATTAGATTCGGGTGCTTTGTGTCCCATTCCCCTTTGACTTGGTAGATTACCAAGGCCGAGTCTCCGTAGACTTCCAGGAATTTGATTCTTAGATCGATTGCAGCTTTAAGACCCAGAATACATGCTTCGTATTCGGCTATATTGTTAGTGCAATTGAAGCATAATCTGGCAGTGAATGGTGTATAACCTCCTACGGGGGAAATGATCACAGCTCCGATGCCATTGCCAAGTGCATTAGAAGCTCCGTCAAAAACCATAGTCCACCGGGATCCTGGCTCGGGTCCTTCTTCCGGTCCTGGTTGTTTGTAGTCATTGACTAGCATAATGTCTTCGTCTGGGAAGTCAAAGTTCAATGCTTGATAATCATCCACTGCTTGATGAGCCAGATGATCAGCTACCACACTTCCTTTGATTGCTTTTTGTGAAGTGTATTGAATGTCATATTCTGTTAAGATCATTTGCCATCTCGCTATTCTTCCAGAGAGAGCAGGTTTTTCGAACACGTATTTGATGGGATCCATCTTGGAGATTAGGAAAGTGGTGTGATTTAGCATGTACTGTCTTAGTCGGCCAGCCGCCCAAGCTAAGGCACAACAAGTTTTTTCGAGTAGTGAGTATCTTGTTTCACAATTGGTAAACTTTTTGCTAAGATAGTAGATTGCGTGCTCCTTTCGGCCGGATTCGTCATGTTGTCCTAGTACACACCCCATTGAGTCTTCTAACACAGTTAGGTACATTATCAGAGGTCTGCCTTCCACAGGTGGCCACAAGATTGGAGGTTTTTGGAGATATTCTTTGATTTTGTCAAAGGCTAACTGGCATTTGTCATTCCACCTTTCCACTTGATCTTTCTTCAACAGTTTGAAGATCGGCACACAAGTAGTAGTCATGTGGGCAATAAATCGGGCGATGTAATTTAGACGTCCCAAGAATCCTCTGACTTGTTTCTCGGTACGAGGTATAGGCATTTCTTGAATGGCTTTAACCTTGGCGGGATCAACCTCAATACCTTTGCTGCTGACGATGAAATCTAATAGTTTGCCGGATCTTACTCCAAAGGTACACTTATTTAGGTTCAGTCGCAACTTGTATTTCTTGAGTCTGTCAAACAACTTGTGTAAATGACCCAGATGTTCTTCCTCGGTGTTGGATTTTTCAATCATGTCATCGACATACACCTCTATTTCTTGATGAATCATATCATGAAATAGCGCTACCATTGCACGTTGATAGGTTGCTCCTGCGTTTTTCAAACCAAAGGGCATTACTTTGTAACAAAAGGTTCCCCAGGGTGTTGTGAAGGTTGTTTTTTCCATGTCTTCGGGTGCCATCTTAATTTGATTGTACCCTGAGAATCCGTCCATAAAGGAGAATACCTTGCATTGTGCGGTATTGTCAACCAGTACATCGATGTGTGGTAAAGGGAAATCATCTTTGGGGCTTGCCCGGTTCAGATCTCTGTAGTCCACGCACATTCTGACTTTCCCGTCTTTTTTAGGTACAGGCACGATGTTAGCTATCCAAGGAGGATAACTTACAACTTTTAGGAATCCGGCATTGAACTGTTTTTCAACCTCGTCTTTGATCTTTTTTGACATATCAGGCCTACTCCTTCGTAGTTTCTGTTTGACTGGAGTGCTACCTTCTTTGATTGGCAGGCGATGAACTACAATGTCCGTGTCAAGGCCTGGCATATCTTCATAGGACCATGCGAATATCTCGACGTAGTCTCGCAGCATTTGAATCAGTCTTTGCTTGATGCTGTGTTCTAAATCAGCCCCTATTTTGACTTCTTTCTTTTCTTCGTTGCTGCCCAAGTTGATGACCTCAATTGGCTCCTCGTGAGGCTGTATGGCCTTGTCTTCTTGTTCTAGCAGCCTTGCAATTTCTCTTGGCACTTCACAATCTTCCTCACTTTCGTCCTCAGTTTGGTAGATCGGACTTTCAAAGTCATGACGGGCAATAGCAGAATCGTTGTTGACTGGATCCAGAGTGTATGTGAATCTGCATGTTAGTTATGTGAGTGTGTGTGAAGAAAAACATAGCTATTTGAAAGCGAAGAAAGAAAGAAAAAGGATCACAAAATTTAAATATGCAAGCGTCCCATGATTTTATTGAATGCACATGATCATGATATGATAGGTCCTTATAGAAGGGCCAGTGTGCTTTGGGCAAGGCACACGGCCTTCAGGCTCATGGTTCGATTGTTCAGGAACCATTTTTATCTTTGCACAATATACACAAAGAAAACAGGAAATGGCATTTACTCCTGGTCAAAGGAGATCACATCCTCAGCTTTCCAGTTGTTCAATCCACTGTTGTGAGCAGGGAGTATCCAGCTGTTCCAGTTGCAGTTGTCTTCTTCATCTTCCACAGCATTGATTTCATTAGTGGGAAAATGAGTCGGTGATCCTTCGGGATAAGGGATATACTCTGCTGGATACGAGAGCCCAGGCTGAGATATCTCTGTTGGCTGAGCGAGATGCTCGATAAGGCCGTCCCATGCAGTCGAGATGATGTTTTGAATAGAGACTTGTGCATCCTGATGAGGAGTGTATTCTGACAGAAAGCAACCTTCGTTATTTGGTATTTCCCTGGCTTCTTCATAAGCGAAATTGTCATCGTAATGTTCATCCCATCCAGTTGGGACAATGTCCTTCATAGCAATTTGTAAGCTCGGAGGAGCGGAATATTTCACCATATAGTCATATTTGCCGCTGGGTTCTCCTAGCGTGTCCCATACTTCTTTGGGTGGATTTTGATATTGCTCAGTGATGGGACTTGTGAAACTTTTGTTATTTTCAATTTGATCACCCCATCCAGTCGGGGTAATGTCTTCCATAGCAACATAAGAATTCTGAGATGCGGTATACTGATAATTATACCCGTCACTTGGTTCTCCCACAGCATCCCACATTCCCATGGAAATGGGTGGAATCTCATCTGGATATGGCTGAATGATATGGTTCAAGAACACTCCTTCATCTTCAATAGCGTTTACTTCTTGGCTGACGAAGTGTGACATTAATCCTCCGGAACGAGGACCTTGATCATTCTTTTGATCTTCACTATCATAGCCCAAGCCTAGCTTGTCAGACTTGTAGGGTATATCGGGAAGTTTTCCCCATACTGTGCAATCACCCTGTTCAATCATGGCTTTGGCATCTTTGAGAGAAGCCATAGTTGTAGTTGGAGTAGCAGGAATATGCTTGGTGGTAGAGACATCTGGAGAGACCACCTCAAAAGATTGGTATGGAGTTTCGATGAATTCGTCCTCCAACTCAACATATTTGGAATTGCTTAGGTGACTAACCACATATTCCTCTTCGCCATAGACTGTGACAATCTTTCCTTTTAATGGATATTTTAACTTCTGATGCAGGGTAGAAGTTACAGCGTTTGCCCCATGTATCCAAGGACGTCCAAGTAAACAGGAGTAGGCTGGGTGAATTTCCATTACGTAAAAGATAGAATCGAAGATTTGAGAACCCACTCTGATTGGGAGATTCACTTTTCCGTATACCGTTCTTGTTGACCCGTCAAAGGCTCTTACCACAACATCACTTGGTTGTAACATAATTCCTTCGAAGTCAAGCTTTTCTAGTACTATTTTCGGTAACACGTTCAAAGAAGAACCGTTATCTACTAGCACATGAGATAGAGTGGTGCCATTACATTCAATGGAGATATGTAGGGCTTTGTTGTGATTTTTTCCAGCAGGGGTTAGATCCACATCAGAGAAACCGAGACCATTGTTCACGGTTAGATTGGCAACACAATTCTCAAATTGGTCGACTGAGATCTCTTGAGGCACATGCGCAGCTTTAAGGAACTTCATCAGAGCTTTGGCACGAGCTTCTGAATATTTTAGCAGAGATATCATTGAGATTTTTGAAGCGGTGTGCCCTAGTTGCTCAACAATATTGTAATCACTCTTGCAGATGATTTTCAATATTTCCTCCATTTCTTGCTTTGATGGATCCTCAGCAGTGATCTCCACCGGGGTTTGGACTTGTTCAACTTGTGGCTCTTTGCCTCGAGCGCTGTTATCTTGATTAGGAACTGGGACTCGGACTGGACCAGCAGCAACATTTGGAGAAATTTCTGGTGAAAAGATTCTTCCACTTCTCGTGATCTTGCTGGTACCCACAATATTACCCACAGTTGGAGTAGTTAACTTTGCGGCCTCTTCAGTCGAGGTACCCTGCTTAACTCCATGAACATAAACATTAGTGTCGTATCCCCATGGGACAGCTTTGTCTGAGGAGTATGGAAATGGAGTTGGACTAGCAATGACTACTGATGCCACTTTGAGTGTAGCAGAAATTTTGAATGGAGCCTTGGCAGAGATTTTGAATGGTAAGCTGGAGATCACTGAGGCATCCTCTATTCTCATCCCGTTTGCAAAGACTTCGCACAGCACGTCCATAGAAGGGAGCCTCTCAAACATAATGATACGGCGATCCATCCACTTTTGAATTCCCATCCTCAGATTTTCACAACCATTGGGCAGGTATGAGCAATAAAAGCAGTCGGGGTCACACCCTGGAAAGTAACCAGCTTGGATTAGCTTTCCTTTGACTTCGCAGAGTGGAGTTGATAATTCGTTCACATCATAGATGTAAACAGTGTCCAGGATAGCGTTAACAGTTTTGTCATGCTTTGGCATAGGTGCAGTGATGACATTTGGAGTTTCTGGAGGATCGAACTCAATTTCCCCAGCATCTATCATATCTTGTATTTTATTTTTCAAGGCCCAGCAGTGATCTGCGTCATGTCCTGGACAGTTTGAGTGATAGGCACATGTTGCATCAGGGCGATAATTCGGAGAGGAAGTGTTGACATTCTTTGGAGGACCTTTTAATGTGATCAGATCTGTTTTTAGCAAGTGGTGCAATGCCTGAGAGATTGGCATGTTGATTCTGGTGAAATTTCTTCTTGGTGCATCTGGTCGATGCGTATATTTTGGCTGTTGATCTTTTTGAGGTGCAGATGCGGAGATCAGAACTGCCCCTACAGATTGATGCTGCTCACTTTTGCGACTTTTCTGAATTTGTGTTGCATTGACCTCATTTCTCCCACTGATGGGCCTTTTTGTAGTACCAGACGAGGAACCTATTTGAATTTTTCCATTTTGAATGCCACTTTCGACACTGTCATACCCCAAAATTTACCCACAATATTCTCTTATGCAAAGTTCAAAACAATACACAAAGCTCCAAGACACACTCTCCTAAACAAAGCTCAGAAACTAGGGTTTGAATTTTTCAAAGGAAAATCAGCAAATCAATGGCTCCAAGGCATCTCATACGGCTCAATATATCTCACATCATCTCCATGACAGGTATCAAGTCTCATCTCAAAAGAATTGGTTCCTCAATTGTTCAAGAAGTCAACAGTCGACTAAGTTAACCTAAAAGTCAACTATGGTCAAAGTAAAGTCAAAACTCCTGATTTTTTGTCAAGATCCTCATATTGAAGTATCATTCACCATTTGATCAAGAATTGACCATGGTTCATCAAGGAAAGATCAGAAATCAACAAATCAAAAAGTTTCTAAATTAGGGTTTGCATAGGAGAAAGTCAACCGAACTTTGACCAGCCATAACTCTCACATGGAACATCAGAAATTTTCCATCCCAATCTCATCTTGAAGGAAATTGGATTCCCTGCAAATTGGTCTCTCACATGCCAAGTCTAAAAATGCTTCATTTGAGAGATATGAACCAAAACATTATAGGTCTTTTTCAAAAGTCAACCAAAAGACTTTTTTTTTCAAAAGAACACACAAGGAGCATGGAAAATAATTTTGACATGAGACCAAAAACACTGGTTAGAAGAATCTCTAAGGTTTCTAAAAAGTCCAAGAACTTGGAAAAATGTTGAAATATGAGGAAATGGCAAGGTGCACAAGTTCACCTATTTTCAAGGGTATGTGTGAAAGAAAAAGGTCCAAAACTTCAAATATTTCCAAATGGGCCTATATTCTTTTCATCCAATCTTTATCCTAAGCCCATCCATGCACCAAAAACTTATCCTTCAATTTTATATTATTTTTATTAATTATTTTATGATTTATATACATTTAAATCATGATTTAATTACATAAAATAATGAATTAAGTAAAGATATGATTTTGCTTGATTTTAAGCCAAATATCAATCAAATATCCTCATTAAAACATACAAATTTCGTTCCCATAGCTTGAGGTTCAAGGAAATCAATCAAAGCCATGTTTAGAAACTTAACAAATCACATTTTAATCAAATCTCCATTGATTGATTTAGCAAGATTTTTTCTGTTTCTATCAACCCTAATCCATCCAATATAAAAACACAACATATTCAGAGGACAAGGGGACGAGGGCTGGCAGCCATATAATAGGGTTTCAAAACTTCAAAAACTCATGAAGTTAGGGCATGATCAAATTATCTCTCTAGCAAGTTTCAGTGAGTTTAAAGTGTTCTATCACTCTCTTGCAATTCCTAGGGATCGATCCAAGTCATCTCACAAGGCCAGAGCCTCCCCAATCGTACCGTATAGATATCACCGGTGATGTGTTTTCTTTTGAAATTGAACTCGATAATATATGTGTTGTTGGTGCATTTGATGTGTTTATTATTGTTCAGGGTAATCATTAAGACAGGTTTAATGCACCACATGGGAGTTTAAGGACCAGAATGCTGAACTGCCATTGTTGGAGGCCAAGGTCGTGACATGCTAGAAACCCTAGCTACGATGCGTTTCAGGCCAAGGGGATGAGTCCATTGAAACCGCAGCATGCCAATTAGCATATCTGGGCTATTTTCGCGTGCGTTTTGGTTTGATTTCACGGAGTCTTGAAAACCTTCTCGCCGGAGAAGACAAAGGAACCGCCGGCCGATAGTGGTTTGAAAATTGCAGGTTCTAGTCAAGTCCGCGTGGCAATTCTGTGCTATCTCATTGGCCAGTCAACAAAACGAAGGCTCTCTCTCCATTGTCATTGGACGTCGCGCGCAGCATGGGACCCACTCTCACCAGCGTTTGACTTTCTCTTCCAATAATTTTTGCTTTTCTATTTATTTAATTCTGGTTGGATGACTATCAACTTGAAAACGTAGCCCACTTGGCAGAGACTAATACTTGGTCTTGTATGAGACAAGGGTTCGAGCCCCACCAATGCCATTTATTTTTAGTAATTACAAATGTTCGTGGATCCAGTGTGCACCCTCAGTCTGCACCCATGGAAGATCATCACTTCTCCACCATCAGATGCGCATCTGGCCTGATCCAACACATGCAAATACGCTGGTGTACCATGTTCTTCCTTAGCCATGCCACACTGGATCAGAGCTAAGTTACTATGCGTTTATTTTTTTTTTTACTTATTTTATTTTATTTAAATGTTTGTTTTTATTTTCTTTTTCTATTCTCTTATTGTAAATTCTTTCTCTATTTATTTATTTTGACCAAATAGTTTTATGTATTAAATTTATTTTTTAATCGTAAACTCGTTTTTTTCACAATTTTACCAATAATCGTTTTTTAAACCATAAAAATTATTATTTTTGTATAGACTTTTAATCAATTATTTTATTTTGGTTTGTTAACTTCGATGCATTTATAAATCCTAATAGGCTTAGGTTTACTGGTAGGTTTGTCCATTAACCCTGGTTAACTTTTACCCCTTTTGGGGTTTGCCTTGCCATTTTGCTCGCCTCAATTATTACTCTTTTAGTTTTAATCTGCCACGTTATAATTGTTGAACTTTAATACACTAACATTTATTTTCTTCATTCTTAAATTTTTTTCATGTTAATCAAAGGTTCTTCAGCCATGCGCCATCAATAAAAAGCTAAGTTTCTAACTCTCTCTTTGTTTAATTATCGTTTTAATTTTTATTTTGCCTTTTGCCCAAAATAGGGTTTATTCCAACCGCCAAAGAATTTGTAATGCACTCACCCTTATTTTATTTTTCCCATAATTTTCAGAGTCAATTGAGGGTTCGAGGAAGATCAAGGCGTTCATACTAATTATTGATTTCTCTTATTTTCTGTTTTAATTCCCCATCCCCGCAGGTGTTTATTGTAATAGCATAGGACCTTTAACTTCTGCCTTTAAGTTCTGCCATTTTAACTGTGTGGTTAGTAAAATAGGGAGTGACAAGATTAATTAACTGAATGATAGCTCACCTAAATCAAGATAACATAACTGAATTTGAACCACGTGATTGCTACACACACGCACCTCTAGGGTAACGCCTCTTGTTGCCTGTTGCCTTCGATTTCGATCAAATAGTCAAGTCCCTTCGAATATCGGGATACCTTAGCTTGCTGCCGTCGATTCAAAATCACCACGTCCCTCCGATAAAAGATCGTGGTCCCTTCGAGTTGCCTATGATAAATATGATCTTGTCCCTCGATAAAATGGTGATAGTCCCTTCGAATGCTAAGGTATCCTTACTGTTGCCTAAATGACTATTATATCCTTCCCTTAGACTACCTGCCCTCTTTATGGCAAGGGACAGTTTTATGGCGAAAGATACTTCTCTCGATGACCCGCACATCCAATTGAAAGACTTCCTGCCCTCTCATGGTATGGATAGATCCTTTCGCCCGAAAGACTTAAAGAACACGAAAGACAAACTTAGGGTAGGTAGTTCTCAATTGCTTGCTCACATTCAAATCAAAAATCAAAAGCTTTTCACACCTCCTTTACAAAACAATTTCAAAAAGGCTACGCTTATTTACAAGCTAAAGTCCTTAACGAAATCTTTTTACTATTCATACGTGACACTTTTCAAACAATTCAAACAAACAAGTGAGCTAAGCAATTAAGAGCCCATGGATAACCATGGATGCAAAGGGTGCCTTACACCTTCCCTTTGTATAACCTACCCCCGAACTCAAAATCTTTCAAAGGTCTTTCCTGTTCTTTTTGCCTTTCCAATTGGATAAAATAAAAGTCGGTGGCGACTCTTGCTATCCGCACATTTCGATATAAAAGTCAGTTCACCGTATTACAGAACTGGCGACTCTGCTGGGGATGCTTTCGATTAAAAGAGGGGTTACCTTAGAGTTTAGGATTCACTTTAATTGTTTGATTTGTCTGCTTTATATTTCAAAGGTTGTTTTGTGTATTTACTTGTGTGAAAGATCCTAACCCGGATCTGAGAACCTTAGGTAAATGGCATGAGACCAAGGAGACTGCACAGCGTATACTGATGTGGTTGATCTGGTGGCCATCGTTAGTGTGACACATTTGTTTGTCCTGGTGTTCCTTGAGATCCGACTTGAGGAAACACTTGGCTGCTGCGTGGTGTCATTAAACACTAATTTTCCCCTAGAACCCTAGTTGAACTTGACTTTGGCCTATTAGAAAGTAGCGAGATGGCTGGCTTTGGTTCCGACCGAAGTTGGTTGATACTCGAAGCTACACTCATATGGACTGGACTTTCAGGACCTTCTTGGTTGGTGATTCGATTGCCGAACAGAGATAAGCGCCTTCGAGAAAGGTCAATGATATGAGCTCCCTAGAACCCGATCTTTATATAGGACAGGTTGAACCAACTAAACTTCAGTGGGGAGGGTACTTACCTACAAACTTCATGCGAGCCTTTAAACCTAAGGATACTTGTGTGACTTGTCTGTGCTTGCTACTAACCCTTTGGTTTTCTTGCAGATTTTTCTTGTGGGATTCACTAGTCCTTACTACCTTACGATGTGCCTAATGAACTGCATTCACATGACATCATAAGCATAACATGATTTAACTAACCCTTTCAAGGATCTTAGGGATTTAGGGCGCACAATTTCAGGTACCTCTATCAAAGGTTGATTTCCCAATCAAGGGGCAAAAGGGTTTATTTTCCTCTGGCCACATACCTTCCAATTCAAAGACACAGTACCTATCAAGGGGCAAGAGGATTTATTTTCCTCTAGCCATGCATTTTCAAATTCAGAAGTATCCCGAATCAGAGGCGATGACCCACTCGATATGGTGAGCTTGATTCTTAAAGAAGGACGCTTAAAGACGAAAGCCAAGGTTCTTCAGACGAAGCTGTGACTGATTTAATTTCTATATGTCGTGAACTAAATTTCCTAAAGAACCTTGAAAGCATTGCATTTGCATTCATAACATCGCATAAAAGGTTTCTCACAACAGGTATCTCGTCCTCTCTTGTTGTTTACTTTAGTACAAATGGATTTCGAGCAATCAGTCAAACACCTTCAAGCGCAGAACATCCGATCCCAAACTTTGATTCTGAACTCAGCCAAGGGGCAAGAAGAATTAAAGGAACTCCTATTCTTGGGGTACAATTACAATGCGAGATGCGCTTATTATTCGAACAATCCTGGTTATGGTGTAAAGGATGGTAGACCGTTGAAGCGTGCCATTAAAGATTTAATCATGACACTCAAATCAGAAAAGACCACGACAATGAAGCCACGACAACAAAGTCACGACAACTAAGTCACGATAATGGAATCACGACAACTGAGTCACGATAATGGAATCACGACAACTGAGTCACGATAATGGAATCACGACAACTGAGTCACGACAACAAAGTCACGACAACTGAGTCACGATAATGGAATCACGACAAATGAGTCACGATAATGGAATCATGACAACTGAGTCACGATAATGGAATCACGACAACAAAGTCACGACAACTGAGTCACGATAATGGAATCACGACAACCGAGTCACAACAATCAATTCACTCATATGATCCAGACACTCAGGGCAATCGAGCCAACGAATTCTAACACCTACATTCTTGACTATAAACCCAATGCGAGGTGCGCGTACCATTCCAACAGTCTTGGTCATTACACAAGCAATTGCTGGACATTAAAGAATAAGATTCAAGATCTGATCAATGACGGAGAAATCAAATCCAACCCTCCTGAAACCCCTGTGGTGATCACCGCCCCTATGCCTAGTCATGACAAGATTGATTGACGTCTCGACGGACGAACTTTTGGATCATTAGATCTACTTTCATTTGCAAATTCTTTCCTGTTTGTTTAAACATTTGACTCATGATAGACATTATCTGTTTTAATAATCATCATCAGTGCATTGCATATATTTGTCTTGAATAAATTATTTCGCTATCATTCATTTTAAATTATGTCTCTACTTTTGTTGAAAATGTATTGTGGTGTACTTTTCGTTTATATCGTATCCACAGGGATTATTGCGATATCACCGCCGTTCTATAGCCTATTTTGTCTTGAGTTAATGTTACTTTAGTTTTAGGTTTGCAAAAGGTCATTCAATCTCTTTAGTAGCAAAGATTAAATTAATGAAGGTTCTAAGTTAAAGAAAATGCATCAAGATTCGATTTCATCGACCTAAGTTTGTATGTTTCCTTATAAATATATGCTTATGAACTTGCTAACGATCAATATAATTACGTATCGACACCTATATCGTCCGTGTCCGCAACGATATAGCTAGATTTACCGTATTGTTTAACCGACGATTTCTCCACCGTTTAAACAATACAAATAACATTTTAAAACCGATACTTAGTAAACATCAAACTCTAAATCCATGTCTGCAAATTATAGTTTGAAAGATGATGAGTTAGGTCTAGATACAAACATTGATGTCTCAAACATTTATACCAAAGAAAAGCTTTAATAAACAAACTAAACCATCTATATTGATCATCACTTGTTCATACACATATATTCACAAGAAAAACATACAAAAGGCTAGGAAGATTACATCTTATCTTGATACAAAAGGGATTTAGCTATCCATGAGAATGGTAGCTTGCACAAGAAGGAAAGGATGAATATCAACAAGCATCAAAGGCGATTAATCGACGATCAAGGCTTCCAATCTTCAACTCTATGTTTGCTACAGTAGACAAGTGTTCTTAAGCTCTCAAAATCAACCAACCAACACAAAATATCTGAAACCTCTTTATATACTCTTTCTGAAATCTGTCCAGGGCGCGTCGCGCCCTCCAGCGCGCTACGCGCCATTACACTTATAAAATATAAACCGCCCATGCGCGCTACGCGCGCAGATCTCTGGATGAAGCTTCAAAATTTCTTGCCCAGGGCGCGACGCGCCCACATGCCCGCGCGACGCGCGCATACTTCTGCCAGGCTCTCTCTTGCCAAGCTCAAAACAAGCTCCAAACATCCCAAAATTGGCCAAAACCTACACAATCAAAACTAAAAACACAACTTAACATAAAATGAAAGCTAAAAATTGTAAACTATAAATAATTATCTAAAACTTCAAAGAATTAAAAGCATACTCGATAAAATCGGTTCAAAGGTGCCACTAATTAAACTAAATATTAACAATATTTGGCACCTAACAACTCTCCCCAACTTAAACTCTTGTTTGTCCTCAAACAAAACAATGATAAATTACCGGGAACACAAAATTTCACAAATGAAACAATCAAGCAGAAACAAGAACAATTGAGTGGTTCAAATTCCAACAGTACAGAAAGATCAATCCTTACCAGTTTGCATCGAAGCACCATGATAACAATGCTAATCCTCATATACAAATTTTATGTCAAATAATTCCACAAGCAAAAGAAGTTCAAAAATGAATCACACCTACGCACTTCCCTCTGAGAGAACAAAAATGGAGGATCCTAACACTCACCAGACAATGACGCAAACATACCGAATTAATTATGAACTCATCTAAGCACAGAATAAATAAAAAGTATATAAGCATGAATCACTAAGGACTTTCGGGTTGTAGCTTGGCTTGGTTAACAACGAAGTGTCATATCTCACGGCCATTGAATCGAAAGGGTCAATACCTAAGAGAGCATTCAAAAACACTTACATCCACACCTCTTTATCAACAGATCATACAACATTATTGCTCAAGAGTTCACCTTTTTATTTTAAAGGACTAGCTATATACAAAGCTTTTTTCTTTTTCTTTTTCTTTTTCTCTTTTTTTTTTCTTGAGCAATCACTTATTTACTTCTCATTACCAATACAACCAAAATTTTTTATTCTCCCCAACTTGAATATTACCACCACATAATCACGAATGCTCTCTATTCTAAGGCGAAAAGGAATCATTCCTAACCACAATTAATGGTGCTCTTCAAGGTTGAAAGAAAATCATCAAGATTCAGATCAAAAATCGGCAAATATAGACAAGGAATTGATACCGATTGAATCTTGGCAAAAACGGCTCAAAATGGTTATCAAATGCACACACACTCACCGGGTAAGTTATATATGGTAGAGAAGTTATACTCGTAGTGCAGAACAAAACGCCTTAATCACTTTCATGCTTAACACACATTTAATAATAAATGCAAGATTAATCATACTAAAAACGAGTTAAAGCGCACATTGCTGGTATCCAGCACAATTTATTATATATCTACACAGTGGAAAGTCTCCTCACAACTACAGCTAGGCTAAAATGATTCACAATTGAACTAATTTTATCAACAGAAATTAATGACAACTAATTTGTACAATTTAAAAGCATCAGAATCAACGGTACTTGATAAACAAAACGATAAAGGATGTACCTTGCACGTACAGTTTTCAACTTATATCATCACCACTCAAATTGTGTTGCATCACCCAAATTCATCGTGACAACAAAAAGTCGTGTTCCAGCTAATTAATCATCAGGACAACTCATCAAAATTAATTATATCTTAAATATAAATACTAAAAAAAAATAAATGCGATAAATAAAGTAAACTGAACTTATATATATAAGAAGAAACCACACCAAATCGGTGTTAACTATCCAAAGGCGTAAACTTAGCCTTTCAAAGTACCTCATCCACCAGGATGGAACAAAATTAAAAACAAAGTAGAAATTGTTCTAACATAAAACTAAAAACAATAAAAATAAAGCGATAAAAATAAAGCAGAATAACTACTCCGCATCGGAAGTATCCTCTTCATCATCAGCCATCCCCTCCTCAGGATCTGGCCTGCCCTCAGGCCATGAAGCATAAGCAGATAAATCATCCCGGGTACCAACAGGCTGCTGCAGAGAAAGCTGCCGGATAGAATCCTGCAAAAACATAAATGCTCTCTGATGCGCCATATGCATCTGATAGTTCCAATCACTTGCATCACCATACTGAGGACCAGCAGGCGGTGCAGCAGCAACCGGAACAGCTTGAGAAGCATCGGGAAGGTCAGATGCACTTTGAGCAGCACCGAAAGGACGACCTCCAGGTAAACAGTACCTGTTAGCAAAAATATCATCTATAACACCATCCATGGGGATCATGCCACCAGATGGGAACCGGACACCAGCCTTCCTGCACAAACCCATTATTAAACCAGGAAAAATCAACCTACATTTCACCCCATCTCCATGAAGAGTCCCATTCAGGGCGACTCTTTTCAGCTCATTTGCCACGATCCGAGACACGTCAATGTTATCACCTTCCAAAATACCCTGAACCAAACCTGCCGTATCAATGGTGAGGGAGGAAGTGTGACTCCGTGGCCTAATGTTGTAAAGGACCACCGAAGTCACCAACTGAGCCTCCTCCGTCAACTGACTACGAGTAAAAGTCTTTGGCAGCCCAGCTTTAGTCAGAGTATAGGTGAAACCAGTCCTGCAAATCCTCTCCCTAATACTCTCCACGTCCCAGTTTCCTCTATTCAACCTGGGATGGTACTGGCACTCTTCTACCAAAGCAAGAGGGTTATCCAGAAAATCAAAAATAGCCTCTTTGCTAAAATCAATGGCCTTACCTCTCACCCATGTTTTAAACGGGTAAGCTTCAGTACCTGACCAACCGCTCGGAGGCAAGGCGTTTGCGTAGAATTCTCTGACAATCTCCACCTGATAGAATTTTGGTGGAGTGAACAACTTGTCCCAGCATGTTTCAGACAAAGCAGTCCACGCCCTTTGGAAGAGGCCGTGGTCAATAGGAACCACAGTGCGTTCACACCACACAACTCAGCTTTCGAGCTCATGGTACCTCGCCTCTTGCTCCGGACCTAGAAACTTCGTCCGATCAAACCTGCCAGCTTGTGAGGAAGATCCCTCACCAGAACCAGTCTTCTTTCTCTTCAAAAAGGGTGCCATTCCTGCACAATTTCCAATCAAACAAAACACACAAAAATTGAAACAAAGTTAGCATAACCTCTATTTTAATAGCTTACATCAATCCACATTCATCATCAATCACAAAACAGACCCTATACAACTTCACAGAATGCATAAAAAAAAATTCAAAGTTTAACCCAGGGCGCGACGCGCGCTGAATAGGGCGCGACGCGCGCTCTGCGAAACCCAGAAAATTCCTTCAAAAACTATAAAACAGAAGAGGAGACAAGCTTCTCCTCCCTTCCAAAGGTTCCAGAAAGCAAAAGATACAGCAAACGATTGTTTTCTACCCTAGTTTTTCAAAATTATTCAAAATATTCCTAAATCTAAAAACCTAACAACTAAAACTTAGTTAATGGAAAGATAAGAGAAGAAGAACAAACCTTGATGATTGATGATGGTAGAGTTAGTGAGGAAAATGCAAGAATTAAAAGAGCAAGTGTGTGTGTTGTTTTTCTTTTCTTTGAACAAAGAGGAGAAAGGGAAGAATGGAGGCAAAATCTCCAAAAACCCTAAGAACCTCTTCTGCCACGAAACCGGGTCGGGCCCAGCATGGGTGGGCCCAAACAAAATTATTATTTTTTTTTCAAAAATACGTACAGCGCGCGACGCGCGCAGAATAGGCGCGACGCGCCCTCATCTCTGCCTGAAAGGGGGTCCTTGAGTTCACATAGCGCGCGACGCGCGCATATGGGTGCGACGCGCGCTACACCAGAAACAGCAGAAAAACTGCATTGT
Organism: Vicia villosa; assembly: GCF_029867415.1. Lineage (NCBI taxonomy): Eukaryota > Viridiplantae > Streptophyta > Magnoliopsida > Fabales > Fabaceae > Vicia > Vicia villosa. The sequence goes on from NC_081180.1 coordinate 52,766,825, forward strand.
TTCAGCACGCCTGTAATACGGTGAACTGACTTTATTTTTGTAAGCAACCGATGTTGCGGTAAGCATGAGTCGCCACCGACTTTTATTTTGTCCAATTTTTAGGAAAGGTAAAAAGTACAGAAAAAGACCTTTTTTTAAAAAGAAAACGGGCTCGGGGGGTAAGTTATGAAAAGGGAAGGTGTAAGCACCCTTTTCATCCGTAGTTACCTACGGGCTCTTAGTTTGCTTAGCTCATGTTTGTTTTGTTTGATTTAAGTTGAAAAGGGACTTTAAGGACTTTAGCGTAAATGCGTAGCCTTAGTCATTGAAAGAGTATTGAAAAAGAGTTTTTTAATCGAGCTAGGCATATTAAGAGCACTACCCTAAATTAGTCGGTCTTTTTTTATACATTTTAAAATTCCTAGGACTATCCATACTATATAGAAGTAGGTAGTCCTTGTTTATATTGGACGTGCGGGTCATCGAAGGGTCATCGAGGTCGTTGAAGGCAACAGGTAGAGGTACCTTTAGCAATATTCGGAGGGACAATCATCGTTTCGTAGGCAACCATTCGAGGGACTAGATCATATCATTATAGGCAACATCGTAGGTCATCGAGGGACTTATGATCTTTGCGATGATTTTTACTCGAGGGACTTTTGCTAATGGGTACCTCTATATTCGAGGGACACGACCTTATTTCGAAAGGCAACCAAGAGAGGCGTACCCTAGGGGTGAGTGTGTGCATCAATCATGTGTGTTAGATTCGAATATTCAATCTTTTAGTTAGTGATCTACGATTGAGATTAATTTCTTTTCACACCCTAGTTTACTATCACACGCAGATAAATATTGCAGGAAAATAAAGGGCAGAAAGATAAAGAGTCCTAAACTATTACATGGCCTCGGGGAGGGGGTTACATAATTAGAGGTGCGGAAAATAAACTACGATTATTACAATAAACCTGCCTGAAAATTAAGGCGAAAAACATAAAAGATGGTATGTAAAATTAAAGAGAAAGCTTGTTAATGTCCATGAAAATAATCCGAAAGCCTCAAGTGCGGTACCTCGTAATCAAAAAAATATGTTAGTAATGACACATGAGAAAATATCAAAGTTATAAACAATTATCGACTAACCAAAAAAATCTAAATTAAATTCTAAATGGATAATGAGCATATAATTAAAAAAACCAATCAAAATATTTTTGTATTTTTTATGTAAAAGAAAATTACCTATTCTTAATAATTAATTAACTATCAAATAAAAAAAAACTAAAGGAGGGCTAAGTTAGAATTGTGGGGTACTGCAAATTGAAGGTGTGGAACGTTCCACCCTTTCCTCTTATCTAAACAAAAAGCAATTCCATTAATTCAGCTTTGACCCTTTCAAATTAAAATCTAAACCAATGAAAATAAGACAAGTAGTGATCCAATTAAAATTAAAAAAATGAAACAAACCAAAATAAAGAAACAGAACAACAACTTTTTCTTCTAATCTTATTACTGTCGCCGTTTTCTCTTTCACTATGGAAACAAAATTCATCTTCTTCTTTAAAGTTCTTTTTTTTTTTATTCTTTTCTTACAAAAAATTAAATAATATTCTTCTCCCACAAAATCATAGTCCATGAATAAAATACACGAGCTTTTAACACTTACCGATTAAAGAAGCGGGTTCGGTGTCGTTGGAATAACAGTGCGGTTGTAGTTCAGGTGATGGCGTGATGTAGCATGGTGGTTTGCGGTAGATTGATGGCTGAGCGCGCGGAAGGGCAGCCAGATCTGGTCCGAATTGCTTCGTCGGCAGTGCTGGTGCCGCGGCAGGAGCAACGATCGGATCTTTCGGCATGTCGTTGTGGCAGTGTTTGATGTTGACGGTACGGTGTGGCGGCGTGGCCTGGATCTCGTTGGTTATTGTGAGCTGATGGTTTATTTGCGTTACAGGTTGATTCGGTAGTGATTTGGAAATCAAAGCTTCGGATTATAGCAGCAGCACGAGTGTATCGCTTGAGTTTCCTCTTCGTATGTTTCTCATTGAAAACCTGTAAAAGAATAAAAAAGCAATAACAGCAATATAGGAAATACACTATTTGCTGTTTGAAAAAAAGAAAAAAAAAATGTTGTTTGTTATGTTAAATAGTGAATTCTACATTTGATTGTTGTTTGGGTAAAGTTTGAAAGAATTTATGAGTATAGTTGACATGAAAGTTTTGAAATAAAGAGTATGGTCATGAAAAGACTTTTCTGGTGATGCTTGATGAATAATTACTATGGTTTGACCATGGGAATATTTACGGTGGTAATAAGAATTAATATGATTTTAGTATAAAAGAGAAAAATTGTGGGACCTACCATTTTAATGGAACAAAAATATCAGAAATTATTTATAAAAATAAACAAATAGGTATTCGTCGTTTGGTTTTAAAGTGGAAATTAAAAATAAATTGGGGCCTCATTGAAAATCATCGGCCAAAAAATATTGTAAAATCATTTTGAAAAAAGAAAGGCCTCAGGTATCATCATTGGCCAAAAACTAAAAGAAATTTGAAAACCTTCCGGTTAATTGTTGTTGATCAGGGTTAGAAAAGTTGTTGATGTTGTTGATAATTGTTGGTAGTTGTTGATGAAAAGAGAGGGTGGAGAGTGCCCTATTTATAGAATAGAATTAGGTTTAAACCACTCCTAAAAAGGAAATGATCCAACCCAAAGGCCCATGGACCTTTCTTGATGACCAAGATTGAGAACCTGGACGTACTTGTGTCCAGGTTCGGCTAGGTGCAAAAAAGATTAAAAATAGTTAAAAAAAACTGATAAAATGCACCCAACGGGATTCATACCTGTGACCTTTAATATGCAAGCCTTTCCTTCTTACCAACTGTGCTATGTTAATTATTTGAAATAAAAAACCAATTGAAAGTGTATGAAGCATCAGCTAGTATTTTTCTATTTACTAAAATATAAGCAATTTAAGAGTAAACTACTATATTTTAAAATAGACTTTAAATCGAATATTTATAAAATTCAGGATGTCAGTGTAAATGAACCCAAGATTTTTATAAAACCCAATTTTTGAAATAGTTTTGAATTTTTGAAAAGTGTGGGCAAATTTTGGGGTACAACAGCTGCCCCTGTTCAATCTTCTTAAACCTGAAGAGGTAGATTGGCATGCTCGCCATTCGTGATCTGAAGGTGGAAGAGGATTGAACACTTAAGTGCCCAAAAATTTGCACTCGTCGGTGCGGGAAGTAATGATGCTGGAGATGGGCTTAAAGATGCCATCCAGATGTTGATAGATTGTTTGAGATGGGCTTAAAGATGCCATCTAGGTGTTGACAGAGTATTGTCTAAAGCAGACGCTTTTCAGAGTGAGTCATATGCATTGATTGTGTCTTAAGGGGAGATTCATCAAAATGACGTAATGTCTTATAGAAGACTACCTGAAGAGGTTCCTGAATAGGGTAGATCACTGACTGATGTAAAGGAGATTTAGGCTTTAAACAAAGCTCGGGAAGAATTGTCTTGTAGAAGATTAACTGAGAAGCTCTTTGAAAGGACAATAGATGTCTTAGATAAGATTGGATAAATGTGTTAAAGAAGATTTCCTAAAAAAGGTGGAGATATGTCTTAGAGAAGACTACCGAGAAAGACCATGATATGTCTTGAACAAGACTAACCTAGAAAGGTACGGCATGTCTTAAACAAGACTGGCCTAGAAAGGCTCCTGTAAAGGATATGATATGTCTTAAACAAGACTGACCTAGCAAGGTTGATAAACGTCTTAGAAAAGACTACCTAGAAAGGTTGATAAACGTCTTAGAAAAGACTACCTAGAAAGGTTGATAAACGTCTTAGAAAAGACTACCTAGAAAGGTTGATAAACGTCTTAGAAAAGACTACCTAGAAAGATTGATAAACGTCTTAGAAAAGACTACCTAGAAAGGTTGATAAACGTCTTAGAAAAGACTACCTAGAAAGGTTGATAAACGTCTTAGAAAAGACTACCTAGAAAGGTTGATAAACGTCTTAGAAAAGACTACCTAGAAAGATTGATAAACGTCTTAGAAAAGACTACCTAGAAAGGTTAATAAACGTCTTAGAAAAGACTACCTAGAAAGGTTGATAAACGTCTTAGAAAAGACTACCTAGAAAGGTTGATAAACGTCTTAGAAAAGACTACCTAGAAAGGTTCCTATAAAGGATGAGAAATTCTTTGAATTATCTTTGGAGAAGGACCTGGAATGAAGTATCAGCATCGTATTTATGTCTTGAATGAGCGTTAAGATTGAATTGTTGATACAATCGTCTTTGCACTGTATCTGGATGATAATGTTCTTTTGATTGTGGAATGACCTGAAAAGGCAAAATAAGTTTTTATGCAATGTCATGATGCATGTATTGTGTAATGAGGTTCTCGAAATAAACAAGAATGTTGTATGTTATGTATGTAATGTGAATGAGGTTCTCGAAATAAACGAGAATGTTGTATGTTATGTATGTAATGTGAATGAGGTTCTCGAAATAAACGAGAATGTTGTATGTTATGTATGTATTGTGAATAATGCATGGATGGACTATATAGTCGAAGCATATTGGTAACTTTGTATAGCAATTGCTGGTTGAGAAAATAAATCTCTGTATGCTGCTGGAGATGATGACAAGTTGATTGTGTTAAGAATTCCTATCTTCCGTTCGAGGATATCCAGCTGGGGATTTTTATTACCGCTTGGGGATGAAAGTAGCTTGAATGATTTGATCCTGATGTGCCCTGATTGGGGATAAGAGAGATGGATAACTGACCAAGTTTCCACTGTGAGTGCCAACTTTACTGGAAAAAGTGAGTTTGAATAAACCCTGTTGGAGAAGAAGATTGTATCGGAGAGCCTGTAGTATTGGGGAGCCAAGTCTCTGTTGGGAAGAGATTACTTGAAGATAACTCCTCGAGGATTACTCTATGGGGATATTGTTGTGAAAACAACTTTGTGGGTAAGATACCTTGAGATTTCAATTTTCATTGCCCCATGTCACTTGTTGTTGGAAAACATTTTCTTAGCCATATGTGGCCCTTTGCATGGGGAAGTCTATCTTCCCCTGGAGTCGGTAACCTGGTATACTTGATTCTTGAGATTACTGGAATTAGAACTTCGAAGGAGATACTGACCCTGCTGCTAGTAGCTAAATAGATTTTGCTGAGATTTGTGACTAATGCAACATGCCCCAAGTGATAGGCTTGCCTCTCTAACTGTTTTGTGCTTTTGAGATATTCTCAGAATTTTGACTTGATTTCCTCGGATGAATGAGATAATAACATGTCATGCCCCTTGTATATACAATCTTTTGATTGACTGAGTCAGGCGTACGAGACATCTCTGCTTTTCAATGCACTTCTGAAGCAACTTTGTCTGTCGGGAGGACTCTTTGAGATTTGTGCTATCATAAGCAGCATGCCCCAGTATCATGAAATTGGGAACAATGCCCCTGATTGGTCAAAGTTGGTGGTAGTTTCGACTACGTTTGGATGAATTCCCCTGATTGATCAACACTTCTGAGAGAGTCTTTGAGTCTTGACTTGATTGCCCCAGATATATAAATTCTTACTCAAAAGGGTATTCAACCCTTTTTTATGCCCCTGAGGGTGATCAGTATTTGAGATATTCTCGCTCGAACTCAACGGAGTTCTGAAGACAACTTGTCCCTTGAGAGGATTAAAATTTTCATCTGCAGTTCAAGATGGAAGCTTTCCTGGTGTCAAGTACTTGTTCATATGTAAAGAATGTTTATTATGAGAAATATAATTCTAATGCAAAGTTCATGTTTATCTTGAAGTTTAAAAGAGATTTTTTGGAAAGGATGTCAAAACATCGAGTTTTTTTTTTGTGAAAGGTGGTGCGATACCAACTCAAGCGTTTAGCAAAACTCCTAGGAGTCGGTTTACCGTATTCTCGTTTACAGTATGCTTTCGAATTAACCCTGCTTCAATTAGGACTTTTGAGGGTTGTAACGTGGCCAGGTTGATGATTTTTTAGAAAAAAGGATTTTTAGGCTCAAAATTTTATTGGTGCCCACCCCCTTCGTGATGTTCTCCAACCTAAGTTCAGTTAACTTGACGCGAGCATTCATCCTTCAAGAGGAGCTTGAGACGTACGATTGAGGAGTTGATGAGGTGTTTGGACATGGCAGTCACTTACCTTTTATTCTTGGTGTCTGATCACACGATCTTGAATTTATAGACACACGAATTTGCCCCTTTTGTTGAGGATCTTTTTTGTTTCCCTAACTTTTGCCTGGACAAATTCTTTTGAATTCTGAGTTTGAAGTCCAGCGGGATGCCCTAACTTTTGCCTTAGTCATTTATTTTCAAGTTATTGACTTAGTGGACTTTCTTTTCTTTTCTTTTTTTTTAAAATTCGTTCTTTTTAATTTTTTTTTGAGCAAGTCGTATGATCCTGAGACGTCTTTGATTTGTTGGAAAGATTGTGACTGCCTCATTTCTTGGTCGACAAGGGATAGTCGTTGTTGTATCGTCATATTTGACCTCTTATTGCGCGAGAGATGACCATTGCGGTCTCGACTTTTCCTCAACCTTTTGAAGGATAACCATTGTTGTATCCTTATATGCTTGCTCCTGATTAATTTTGAATGCTCAACCAGGTTAACTGAACACTACCCTGCCCTTGGGTTAAATATGAGGGTTTTTCATATAGAAAAGAAACTCCTACTTCAAGGCTCAAAAGGGTTGACAAGGGATTAACCTCCTTATATCTCCAGTGTTTGGGGATTTGAAACAATGCCTGTACATCATCAACAGGGTTTTACTCGAAAGCACACCATTTGAGATTATGAGTATTATGTGTTCGTCATTCTCCCTTCGGAGTTATCATGCTTTATCGTCGAGAGTTTGGCATCACAAGAAAATACAAGCATGTAAGAGCGAGAGCAAATGAATTTTTTTTTCAAGATAAACATATGATATGCATCATTATTATAGTTCAAAAACAAACAAGTATGACATATAAACAGTATTGAATCAAAACAAGAAAGATTACGCATGAACATGCATGGTGATATAGAGATTGTCAACGTTGAGGAGATTTTCTCTGTATGGACTTATTGCTTCAGAAGATCCATTGAGTCGAAAGAGAACTTCAAATATGGCTTTCAGGTACGAATGATGATAACCTTTGTGTCGATCAGGCTTTCTACCTTGTTTCTGAATGACTGACAATCATCGATCGAATGGCCCAGTGCCCCAGAGTGGAAAAGAAACTGAGCATTAGTGTCTAAACCTACTGGACACTTTAGATTACTTTTAGGAAGAAAATTCTGATGAAGTCACACAAGAGTTGTAAGCGTGGAGCTTCAGGGATAGTAAGAATAAAGTAGTAAGAAAATGAGAAGCTTGTCCTTTGGCAACTTTGGTTGCAACGTCGTCTGAAGAATTTTGACTTTTCATATCTGGACGTCCTTCTATAAGAATCAAGCTCACCATATCCAGTGGGTCATAGCCTCTGATTCGGGGTACAATACTTTTGAGTTTGAAGGCATATGGCTAAAGGAAAATAAATCCTCTTGCCCCTTGACAGGAATTGTACCTTTGAGTTTGAATGCATTTGGCTAGAGGAAAATAAATCCTCTTGCCCCTTGACATAAGTTTATTATACTTTCAAGTTTGAAAAGCATCTGGCAAGAGGAAAATAAATCCTCTTGCCCCTTGATAGAAATTTAGGCTCTTGATAGTCCTTCCCTATTACCTGGAAATTATGCGTCATGAATCCCTGGGATCCTTGAAAAAGGTTAGTCAACATGTTAGGTAAAAGCATAAGGTAGTATGAACAAGTAAGTCCTACAAATAAAACCTGCAAGGAAATCAAGTGGTTAGATAACAAACAAGTCACACAAGAGTCCTTAGGTTAAAAGGCTTGCATGGAGTCTGACCAGGTAACTACCCTTCCCCAATAGGTACTTCTAAGGATGAGATGAAATCAGCAACAGGTTCTACCAGGTTATTCAGAATTGCCAGCCCTTCTAAAGCACCCTCGGACATGATGCATTTGCACCATGCAATGATACTTTGAGAGAGAACCTATCTGAATTGTAGCATCGGGTAGCAACTAGTTCTCAACATTTGTCAAGAGTAGTCCCCCCACTACGTTCCTAAAGGCCAAGATGGGTTAAAGGGTAACTAAAGGTCCTTGAGCTCCAGCGCACCCAAAGTTACATACATAGACCTCCCTCATTTGAGAAAGGTGTGCATATATCTATGGAGTCCTAACTCAAGCGTGAACTTCATATTGACTCATCTCCCACATATGTGAAAGAGGTCGCCATGACTATGCCACTCCTATCCTAAGTGTACTTGAATCCGGGTATAGGATTCGTCCTTCATTTAATTCCCAAGCAACCTTGAAAAGTAAAGCAAACAAAACAAGCATATTATATGATCTAAGCTCTAAGGTAACCCCTCTTTTTACAATATCCCCAGCAGAGTCGCCAGTTCTGTAATACGGTGAACTGACTTTATTTTTGTAAGCAACCGATGTTGCGGTAAGCATGAGTCGCCACCGACTTTTATTTTGTCCAATTTTTAGGAAAGGTAAAAAGTACAGAAAAAGACCTTTTTTTAAAAAGAAAACGGGCTCGGGGGGTAAGTTATGAAAAGGGAAGGTGTAAGCACCCTTTTCATCCGTAGTTACCTACGGGCTCTTAGTTTGCTTAGCTCATGTTTGTTTTGTTTGATTTAAGTTGAAAAGGGACTTTAAGGACTTTAGCGTAAATGCGTAGCCTTAGTCATTGAAAGAGTATTGAAAAAGAGTTTTTTAATCGAGCTAGGCATATTAAGAGCACTACCCTAAATTAGTCGGTCTTTTTTTATACATTTTAAAATTCCTAGGACTATCCATACTATATAGAAGTAGGTAGTCCTTGTTTATATTGGACGTGCGGGTCATCGAAGGGTCATCGAGGTTGTTGAAGGCAACAGGTAGAGGTACCTTTAGCAATATTCGGAGGGACAATCATCGTTTCGTAGGCAACCATTCGAGGGACTAGATCATATCATTGTAGGCAACATCGTAGGTCATCGAGGGACTTGTGATCTTTGCGATGATTTTTACTCGAGGGACTTTTGCTAATGGGTACCTCTATATTCGAGGGACACGACCTTATTTCGAAAGGCAACCAAGAGAGGCGTACCCTAGGGGTGAGTGTGTGCATCAATCATGTGTGTTAGATTCGAATATTCAATCTTTTAGTTAGTGATCTACGATTGAGATTAATTTCTTTTCACACCCTAGTTTACTATCACACGCAGATAAATATTGCAGGAAAATAAAGGGCAGAAAGATAAAGAGTCCTAAACTATTACATGGCCTCGGGGAGGGGGTTACATAATTAGAGGTGCGGAAAATAAACTACGATTATTACAATAAACCTGCCTGAAAATTAAGGCGAAAAACATAAAAGATGGTATGTAAAATTAAAGAGAAAGCTTGTTAATGTCCATGAAAATAATCCGAAAGCCTCAAGTGTGGTACCTCGTAATCAAAAAAATATGTTAGTAATGACACATGAGAAAATATCAAAGTTATAAACAATTATCGACTAACCAAAAAAATCTAAATTAAATTCTAAATGGATAATGAGCATATAATTAAAAAAACCAATCAAAATATTTTTGTATTTTTTATGTAAAAGAAAATTACCTATTCTTAATAATTAATTAACTATCAAATAAAAAAAAACTAAAGGAGGGCTAAGTTAGAATTGTGGGGTACTGCAAATTGAAGGTGTGGAACGTTCCACCCTTTCCTCTTATCTAAACAAAAAGCAATTCCATTAATTCAGCTTTGACCCTTTCAAATTAAAATCTAAACCAATGAAAATAAGACAAGTAGTGATCCAATTAAAATTAAAAAAAATGAAACAAACCAAAATAAAGAAACAGAACAACAACTTTTTCTTCTAATCTTATTACTGTCGCCGTTTTCTCTTTCACTATGGAAACAAAATTCATCTTCTTCTTTAAAGTTCTTTTTTTTTTATTCTTTTCTTACAAAAAATTAAATAATATTCTTCTCCCACAAAATCATAGTCCATGAATAAAATACACGAGCTTTTAACACTTACCGATTAAAGAAGCGGGTTCGGTGTCGTTGGAATAACAGTGCGGTTGTAGTTCAGGTGATGGCGTGATGTAGCATGGTGGTTTGCGGTAGATTGATGGCTGAGCGCGCGGAAGGGCAGCCAGATCTGGTCCGAATTGCTTCGTCGGCAGTGCTGGTGCCGCGGCAGGAGCAACGATCGGATCTTTCGGCATGTCGTTGTGGCAGTGTTTGATGTTGACGGTACGGTGTGGCGGCGTGGCCTGGATCTCGTTGGTTATTGTGAGCTGATGGTTTATTTGCGTTACAGGTTGATTCGGTAGTGATTTGGAAATCAAAGCTTCGGATTATAGCAGCAGCACGAGTGTATCGCTTGAGTTTCCTCTTCGTATGTTTCTCATTGAAAACCTGTAAAAGAATAAAAAAGCAATAACAGCAATATAGGAAATACACTATTTGCTGTTTGAAAAAAAGAAAAAAAAAATGTTGTTTGTTATGTTAAATAGTGAATTCTACATTTGATTGTTGTTTGGGTAAAGTTTGAAAGAATTTATGAGTATAGTTGACATGAAAGTTTTGAAATAAAGAGTATGGTCATGAAAAGACTTTTCTGGTGATGCTTGATGAATAATTACTATGGTTTGACCATGGGAATATTTACGGTGGTAATAAGAATTAATATGATTTTAGTATAAAAGAGAAAAATTGTGGAACCTACCATTTTAATGGAACAAAAATATCAGAAATTATTTATAAAAATAAACAAATAGGTATTCGTCGTTTGGTTTTAAAGTGGAAATTAAAAATAAATTGGGGCCTCATTGAAAATCATCGGCCAAAAAATATTGTAAAATCATTTTGAAAAAAGAAAGGCCTCAGGTATCATCATTGGCCAAAAACTAAAAGAAATTTGAAAACCTTTGAAAAGAAATTGAAAAGCGTATGGAAAAAGTTTGTAAAAACAGTCGGTTAATTGTTGTTGATCAGGGTTAGAAAAGTTGTTGATGTTGTTGATAATTGTTGGTAGTTGTTGATGAAAAGAGAGGGTGGAGAGTGCCCTATTTATAGAATAGAATTAGGTTTAAACCACTCCTAAAAAGGAAATGATCCAACCCAAAGGCCCATGGACCTTTCTTGATGACCAAGATTGAGAACCTGGACGTACTTGTGTCCAGGTTCGGCTAGGTGCAAAAAAGATTAAAAATAGTTAAAAAAAACTGATAAAATGCACCCAACGGGATTCATACCTGTGACCTTTAATATGCAAGCCTTTCCTTCTTACCAACTGTGCTATGTTAATTATTTGAAATAAAAAACCAATTGAAAGTGTATGAAGCATCAGCTAGTATTTTTCTATTTACTAAAATATAAGCAATTTAAGAGTAAACTACTATATTTTAAAATAGACTTTAAATCGAATATTTATAAAATTCAGGATGTCAGTGTAAATGAACCCAAGATTTTTATAAAACCCAATTTTTGAAATAGTTTTGAATTTTTGAAAAGTGTGGGCAAATTTTGGGGTACAACAGCTGCCCCTGTTCAATCTTCTTAAACCTGAAGAGGTAGATTGGCATGCTCGCCATTCGTGATCTGAAGGTGGAAGAGGATTGAACACTTAAGTGCCCAAAAATTTGCACTCGTCGGTGCGGGAAGTAATGATGCTGGAGATGGGCTTAAAGATGCCATCCAGATGTTGACAGATTGTTTGAGATGGGCTTAAAGATGCCATCTAGGTGTTGACAGAGTATTGTCTGAAGCAGACGCTTTTCAGAGTGAGTCATATGCATTGATTGTGTCTTAAGGGGAGATTCATCAAAATGACGTAATGTCTTATAGAAGACTACCTGAAGAGGTTCCTGAATAGGGTAGATCACTGACTGATGTAAAGGAGATTTAGGCTTTAAACAAAGCTCGGGAAGAATTGTCTTGTAGAAGATTAACTGAGAAGCTCTTTGAAAGGACAATAGATGTCTTAGATAAGATTGGATAAATGTGTTAAAGAAGATTTCCTAAAAAAGGTGGAGATATGTCTTAGAGAAGACTACCGAGAAAGACCATGATATGTCTTGAACAAGACTAACCTAGAAAGGTACGACATGTCTTAAACAAGACTGGCCTAGAAAGGCTCCTGTAAAGGATATGATATGTCTTAAACAAGACTGACCTAGCAAGGTTGATAAACGTCTTAGAAAAGACTACCTAGAAAGGTTGATAAACGTCTTAGAAAAGACTACCTAGAAAGGTTGATAAACGTCTTAGAAAAGACTACCTAGAAAGGTTGATAAACGTCTTAGAAAAGACTACCTAGAAAGATTGATAAACGTCTTAGAAAAGACTACCTAGAAAGGTTGATAAACGTCTTAGAAAAGACTACCTAGAAAGGTTGATAAACGTCTTAGAAAAGACTACCTAGAAAGGTTGATAAACGTCTTAGAAAAGACTACCTAGAAAGATTGATAAACGTCTTAGAAAAGACTACCTAGAAAGGTTAATAAACGTCTTAGAAAAGACTACCTAGAAAGGTTGATAAACGTCTTAGAAAAGACTACCTAGAAAGGTTGATAAACGTCTTAGAAAAGACTACCTAGAAAGGTTCCTATAAAGGATGAGAAATTCTTTGAATTATCTTTGGAGAAGGACCTGGAATGAAGTATCAGCATCGTATTTATGTCTTGAATGAGCGTTAAGATTGAATTGTTGATACAATCGTCTTTGCACTGTATCTGGATGATAATGTTCTTTTGATTGTGGAATGACCTGAAAAGGCAAAATAAGTTTTTATGCAATGTCATGATGCATGTATTGTGTAATGAGGTTCTCGAAATAAACAAGAATGTTGTATGTTATGTATGTAATGTGAATGAGGTTCTCGAAATAAACGAGAATGTTGTATGTTATGTATGTAATGTGAATGAGGTTCTCGAAATAAACGAGAATGTTGTATGTTATGTATGTATTGTGAATAATGCATGGATGGACTATATAGTCGAAGCATATTGGTAACTTTGTATAGCAATTGCTGGTTGAGAAAATAAATCTCTGTATGCTGCTGGAGATGATGACAAGTTGATTGTGTTAAGAATTCCTATCTTCCGTTCGAGGATATCCAGCTGGGGATTTTTATTACCGCTTGGGGATGAAAGTAGCTTGAATGATTTGATCCTGATGTGCCCTGATTGGGGATAAGAGAGATGGATAACTGACCAAGTTTCCACTGTGAGTGCCAACTTTACTGGAAAAAGTGAGTTTGAATAAACCCTGTTGGAGAAGAAGATTGTATCGGAGAGCCTGTAGTATTGGGGAGCCAAGTCTCTGTTGGGAAGAGATTACTTGAAGATAACTCCTCGAGGATTACTCTATGGGGATATTGTTGTGAAAACAACTTTGTGGGTAAGATACCTTGAGATTTCAATTTTCATTGCCCCATGTCACTTGTTGTTGGAAAACATTTTCTTAGCCATATGTGGCCCTTTGCATGGGGAAGTCTATCTTCCCCTGGAGTCGGTAACCTGGTATACTTGATTCTTGAGATTACTGGAATTAGAACTTCGAAGGAGATACTGACCCTGCTGCTAGTAGCTAAATAGATTTTGCTGAGATTTGTGACTAATGCAACATGCCCCAAGTGATAGGCTTGCCTCTCTAACTGTTTTGTGCTTTTGAGATATTCTTAGAATTTTGACTTGATTTCCTCGGATGAATGAGATAATAACATGTCATGCCCCTTGTATATACAATCTTTTGATTGACTGAGTCAGGCGTACGAGACATCTCTGCTTTTCAATGCACTTCTGAAGCAACTTTGTCTGTCGGGAGGACTCTTTGAGATTTGTGCTATCATAAGCAGCATGCCCCAGTATCATGAAATTGGGAACAATGCCCCTGATTGGTCAAAGTTGGTGGTAGTTTCGACTACGTTTGGATGAATTCCCCTGATTGATCAACACTTCTGAGAGAGTCTTTGAGTCTTGACTTGATTGCCCCAGATATATAAATTCTTACTCAAAAGGGTATTCAACCCTTTTTTATGCCCCTGAGGGTGATCAGTATTTGAGATATTCTCGCTCGAACTCAACGGAGTTCTGAAGACAACTTGTCCCTTGAGAGGATTAAAATTTTCATCTGCAGTTCAAGATGGAAGCTTTCCTGGTGTCAAGTACTTGTTCATATGTAAAGAATGTTTATTATGAGAAATATAATTCTAATGCAAAGTTCATGTTTATCTTGAAGTTTAAAAGAGATTTTTTGGAAAGGATGTCAAAACATCGAGTTTTTTTTTTGTGAAAGGTGGTGCGATACCAAATCAAGCGTTTAGCAAAACTCCTAGGAGTCGGTTTACCGTATTCTCGTTTACAGTATGCTTTCGAATTAACCCTGCTTCAATTAGGACTTTTGAGGGTTGTAACGTGGCCAGGTTGATGATTTTTTAGAAAAAAGGATTTTTAGGCTCAAAATTTTATTGGTGCCCACCCCCTTCGTGATGTTCTCCAACCTAAGTTCAGTTAACTTGACGCGAGCATTCATCCTTCAAGAGGAGCTTGAGACGTACGATTGAGGAGTTGATGAGGTGTTTGGACATGGCAGTCACTTACCTTTTATTCTTGGTGTCTGATCACACGATCTTGAATTTATAGACACACGAATTTGCCCCTTTTGTTGAGGATCTTTTTTGTTTCCCTAACTTTTGCCTGGACAAATTCTTTTGAATTCTGAGTTTGAAGTCCAGCGGGATGCCCTAACTTTTGCCTTAGTCATTTATTTTCAAGTTATTGACTTAGTGGACTTTCTTTTCTTTTCTTTTTTTTTAAAATTCGTTCTTTTTAATTTTTTTTTGAGCAAGTCGTATGATCCTGAGACGTCTTTGATTTGTTGGAAAGATTGTGACTGCCTCATTTCTTGGTCGACAAGGGATAGTCGTTGTTGTATCGTCATATTTGACCTCTTATTGCGCGAGAGATGACCATTGCGGTCTCGACTTTTCCTCAACCTTTTGAAGGATAACCATTGTTGTATCCTTATATGCTTGCTCCTGATTAATTTTGAATGCTCAACCAGGTTAACTGAACACTACCCTGCCCTTGGGTTAAATATGAGGGTTTTTCATATAGAAAAGAAACTCCTACTTCAAGGCTCAAAAGGGTTGACAAGGGATTAACCTCCTTATATCTCCAGTGTTTGGGGATTTGAAACAATGCCTGTACATCATCAACAGGGTTTTACTCGAAAGCACACCATTTGAGATTATGAGTATTATGTGTTCGTCATTCTCCCTTCGGAGTTATCATGCTTTATCGTCGAGAGTTTGGCATCACAAGAAAATACAAGCATGTAAGAGCGAGAGCAAATGAATTTTTTTTTCAAGATAAACATATGATATGCATCATTATTATAGTTCAAAAACAAACAAGTATGACATATAAACAGTATTGAATCAAAACAAGAAAGATTACGCATGAACATGCATGGTGATATAGAGATTGTCAACGTTGAGGAGATTTTCTCTGTATGGACTTATTGCTTCAGAAGATCCATTGAGTCGAAAGAGAACTTCAAATATGGCTTTCAGGTACGAATGATGATAACCTTTGTGTCGATCAGGCTTTCTACCTTGTTTCTGAATGACTGACAATCATCGATCGAATGGCCCAGTGCCCCAGAGTGGAAAAGAAACTGAGCATTAGTGTCTAAACCTACTGGACACTTTAGATTACTTTTAGGAAGAAAATTCTGATGAAGTCACACAAGAGTTGTAAGCGTGGAGCTTCAGGGATAGTAAGAATAAAGTAGTAAGAAAATGAGAAGCTTGTCCTTTGGCAACTTTGGTTGCAACGTCGTCTGAAGAATTTTGACTTTTCATATCTGGACGTCCTTCTATAAGAATCAAGCTCACCATATCCAGTGGGTCATAGCCTCTGATTCAGGGTACAATACTTTTGAGTTTGAAGGCATATGGCTAAAGGAAAATAAATCCTCTTGCCCCTTGACAGGAATTGTACCTTTGAGTTTGAATGCATTTGGCTAGAGGAAAATAAATCCTCTTGCCCCTTGACATAAGTTTATTATACTTTCAAGTTTGAAAAGCATCTGGCAAGAGGAAAATAAATCCTCTTGCCCCTTGATAGAAATTTAGGCTCTTGATAGTCCTTCCCTATTACCTGGAAATTATGCGTCATGAATCCCTGGGATCCTTGAAAAAGGTTAGTCAACATGTTAGGTAAAAGCATAAGGTAGTATGAACAAGTAAGTCCTACAAATAAAACCTGCAAGGAAATCAAGTGGTTAGATAACAAACAAGTCACACAAGAGTCCTTAGGTTAAAAGGCTTGCATGGAGTCTGACCAGGTAACTACCCTTCCCCAATAGGTACTTCTAAGGATGAGATGAAATCAGCAACAGGTTCTACCAGGTTATTCAGAATTGCCAGCCCTTCTAAAGCACCCTCGGACATGATGCATTTGCACCATGCAATGATACTTTGAGAGAGAACCTATCTGAATTGTAGCATCGGGTAGCAACTAGTTCTCAACATTTGTCAAGAGTAGTCCCCCCACTACGTTCCTAAAGGCCAAGATGGGTTAAAGGGTAACTAAAGGTCCTTGAGCTCCAGCGCACCCAAAGTTACATACATAGACCTCCCTCATTTGAGAAAGGTGTGCATATATCTATGGAGTCCTAACTCAAGCGTGAACTTCATATTGACTCATCTCCCACATATGTGAAAGAGGTCGCCATGACTATGTCACTCCTATCCTAAGTGTACTTGAATCCGGGTATAGGATTCGTCCTTCATTTAATTCCCAAGCAACCTTGAAAAGTAAAGCAAACAAAACAAGCATATTATATGATCTAAGCTCTAAGGTAACCCCTCTTTTTACAATATCCCCAGCAGAGTCGCCAGTTCTGTAATACGGTGAACTGACTTTATTTTTGTAAGCAACCGATGTTGCGGTAAGCATGAGTCGCCACCGACTTTTATTTTGTCCAATTTTTAGGAAAGGTAAAAAGTACAGAAAAAGACCTTTTTTTAAAAAGAAAACGGGCTCGGGGGGTAAGTTATGAAAAGGGAAGGTGTAAGCACCCTTTTCATCCGTAGTTACCTACGGGCTCTTAGTTTGCTTAGCTCATGTTTGTTTTGTTTGATTTAAGTTGAAAAGGGACTTTAAGGACTTTAGCGTAAATGCGTAGCCTTAGTCATTGAAAGAGTATTGAAAAAGAGTTTTTTAATCGAGCTAGGCATATTAAGAGCACTACCCTAAATTAGTCGGTCTTTTTTTATACATTTTAAAATTCCTAGGACTATCCATACTATATAGAAGTAGGTAGTCCTTGTTTATATTGGATGTGCGGGTCATCGAAGGTTCATCGAGGTCGTTGAAGGCAACAGGTAGAGGTACCTTTAGCAATATTCGGAGGGACAATCATCGTTTCGTAGGCAACCATTCGAGGGACTAGATCATATCATTGTAGGCAACATCGTAGGTCATCGAGGGACTTGTGATCTTTGCGATGATTTTTACTCGAGGGACTTTTGCTAATGGGTACCTCTATATTCGAGGGACACGACCTTATTTCGAAAGGCAACCAAGAGAGGCGTACCCTAGGGGTGAGTGTGTGCATCAATCATGTGTGTTAGATTCGAATATTCAATCTTTTAGTTAGTGATCTACGATTGAGATTAATTTCTTTTCACACCCTAGTTTACTATCACACGCAGATAAATATTGCAGGAAAATAAAGGGCAGAAAGATAAAGAGTCCTAAACTATTACATGGCCTCGGGGAGGGGGTTACATAATTAGAGGTGCGGAAAATAAACTACGATTATTACAATAAACCTGCCTGAAAATTAAGGCGAAAAACATAAAAGATGGTATGTAAAATTAAAGAGAAAGCTTGTTAATGTCCATGAAAATAATCCGAAAGCCTCAAGTGCGGTACCTCGTAATCAAAAAAATATGTTAGTAATGACACATGAGAAAATATCAAAGTTATAAACAATTATCGACTAACCAAAAAAATCTAAATTAAATTCTAAATGGATAATGAGCATATAATTAAAAAAACCAATCAAAATATTTTTGTATTTTTTATGTAAAAGAAAATTACCTATTCTTAATAATTAATTAACTATCAAATAAAAAAAAACTAAAGGAGGGCTAAGTTAGAATTGTGGGGTACTGCAAATTGAAGGTGTGGAACGTTCCACCCTTTCCTCTTATCTAAACAAAAAGCAATTCCATTAATTCAGCTTTGACCCTTTCAAATTAAAATCTAAACCAATGAAAATAAGACAAGTAGTGATCCAATTAAAATTAAAAAAAATGAAACAAACCAAAATAAAGAAACAGAACAACAACTTTTTCTTCTAATCTTATTACTGTCGCCGTTTTCTCTTTCACTATGGAAACAAAATTCATCTTCTTCTTTAAAGTTCTTTTTTTTTTATTCTTTTCTTACAAAAAATTAAATAATATTCTTCTCCCACAAAATCATAGTCCATGAATAAAATACACGAGCTTTTAACACTTACCGATTAAAGAAGCGGGTTCGGTGTCGTTGGAATAACAGTGCGGTTGTAGTTCAGGTGATGGCGTGATGTAGCATGGTGGTTTGCGGTAGATTGATGGCTGAGCGCGCGGAAGGGCAGCCAGATCTGGTCCGAATTGCTTCGTCGGCAGTGCTGGTGCCGCGGCAGGAGCAACGATCGGATCTTTCGGCATGTCGTTGTGGCAGTGTTTGATGTTGACGGTACGGTGTGGCGGCGTGGCCTGGATCTCGTTGGTTATTGTGAGCTGATGGTTTATTTGCGTTACAGGTTGATTCGGTAGTGATTTGGAAATCAAAGCTTCGGATTATAGCAGCAGCACGAGTGTATCGCTTGAGTTTCCTCTTCGTATGTTTCTCATTGAAAACCTGTAAAAGAATAAAAAAGCAATAACAGCAATATAGGAAATACACTATTTGCTGTTTGAAAAAAAGAAAAAAAAAATGTTGTTTGTTATGTTAAATAGTGAATTCTACATTTGATTGTTGTTTGGGTAAAGTTTGAAAGAATTTATGAGTATAGTTGACATGAAAGTTTTGAAATAAAGAGTATGGTCATGAAAAGACTTTTCTGGTGATGCTTGATGAATAATTACTATGGTTTGACCATGGGAATATTTACGGTGGTAATAAGAATTAATATGATTTTAGTATAAAAGAGAAAAATTGTGGAACCTACCATTTTAATGGAACAAAAATATCAGAAATTATTTATAAAAATAAACAAATAGGTATTCGTCGTTTGGTTTTAAAGTGGAAATTAAAAATAAATTGGGGCCTCATTGAAAATCATCGGCCAAAAAATATTGTAAAATCATTTTGAAAAAAGAAAGGCCTCAGGTATCATCATTGGCCAAAAACTAAAAGAAATTTGAAAACCTTTGAAAAGAAATTGAAAAGCGTATGAAAAAAGTTTGTAAAAACAGTCGGTTAATTGTTGTTGATCAGGGTTAGAAAAGTTGTTGATGTTGTTGATAATTGTTGGTAGTTGTTGATGAAAAGAGAGGGTGGAGAGTGCCCTATTTATAGAATAGAATTAGGTTTAAACCACTCCTAAAAAGGAAATGATCCAACCCAAAGGCCCATGGACCTTTCTTGATGACCAAGATTGAGAACCTGGACGTACTTGTGTCCAGGTTCGGCTAGGTGCAAAAAAGATTAAAAATAGTTAAAAAAAACTGATAAAATGCACCCAACGGGATTCATACCTGTGACCTTTAATATGCAAGCCTTTCCTTCTTACCAACTGTGCTATGTTAATTATTTGAAATAAAAAACCAATTGAAAGTGTATGAAGCATCAGCTAGTATTTTTCTATTTACTAAAATATAAGCAATTTAAGAGTAAACTACTATATTTTAAAATAGACTTTAAATCGAATATTTATAAAATTCAGGATGTCAGTGTAAATGAACCCAAGATTTTTATAAAACCCAATTTTTGAAATAGTTTTGAATTTTTGAAAAGTGTGGGCAAATTTTGGGGTACAACAGCTGCCCCTGTTCAATCTTCTTAAACCTGAAGAGGTAGATTGGCATGCTCGCCATTCGTGATCTGAAGGTGGAAGAGGATTGAACACTTAAGTGCCCAAAAATTTGCACTCGTCGGTGCGGGAAGTAATGATGCTGGAGATGGGCTTAAAGATGCCATCCAGATGTTGACAGATTGTTTGAGATGGGCTTAAAGATGCCATCTAGGTGTTGACAGAGTATTGTCTGAAGCAGACGCTTTTCAGAGTGAGTCATATGCATTGATTGTGTCTTAAGGGGAGATTCATCAAAATGACGTAATGTCTTATAGAAGACTACCTGAAGAGGTTCCTGAATAGGGTAGATCACTGACTGATGTAAAGGAGATTTAGGCTTTAAACAAAGCTCGGGAAGAATTGTCTTGTAGAAGATTAACTGAGAAGCTCTTTGAAAGGACAATAGATGTCTTAGATAAGATTGGATAAATGTGTTAAAGAAGATTTCCTAAAAAAGGTGGAGATATGTCTTAGAGAAGACTACCGAGAAAGACCATGATATGTCTTGAACAAGACTAACCTAGAAAGGTACGACATGTCTTAAACAAGACTGGCCTAGAAAGGCTCCTGTAAAGGATATGATATGTCTTAAACAAGACTGACCTAGCAAGGTTGATAAACGTCTTAGAAAAGACTACCTAGAAAGGTTGATAAACGTCTTAGAAAAGACTACCTAGAAAGGTTGATAAACGTCTTAGAAAAGACTACCTAGAAAGGTTGATAAACGTCTTAGAAAAGACTACCTAGAAAGATTGATAAACGTCTTAGAAAAGACTACCTAGAAAGGTTGATAAACGTCTTAGAAAAGACTACCTAGAAAGGTTGATAAACGTCTTAGAAAAGACTACCTAGAAAGGTTGATAAACGTCTTAGAAAAGACTACCTAGAAAGATTGATAAACGTCTTAGAAAAGACTACCTAGAAAGGTTAATAAACGTCTTAGAAAAGACTACCTAGAAAGGTTGATAAACGTCTTAGAAAAGACTACCTAGAAAGGTTGATAAACGTCTTAGAAAAGACTACCTAGAAAGGTTCCTATAAAGGATGAGAAATTCTTTGAATTATCTTTGGAGAAGGACCTGGAATGAAGTATCAGCATCGTATTTATGTCTTGAATGAGCGTTAAGATTGAATTGTTGATACAATCGTCTTTGCACTGTATCTGGATGATAATGTTCTTTTGATTGTGGAATGACCTGAAAAGGCAAAATAAGTTTTTATGCAATGTCATGATGCATGTATTGTGTAATGAGGTTCTCGAAATAAACAAGAATGTTGTATGTTATGTATGTAATGTGAATGAGGTTCTCGAAATAAACGAGAATGTTGTATGTTATGTATGTAATGTGAATGAGGTTCTCGAAATAAACGAGAATGTTGTATGTTATGTATGTATTGTGAATAATGCATGGATGGACTATATAGTCGAAGCATATTGGTAACTTTGTATAGCAATTGCTGGTTGAGAAAATAAATCTCTGTATGCTGCTGGAGATGATGACAAGTTGATTGTGTTAAGAATTCCTATCTTCCGTTCGAGGATATCCAGCTGGGGATTTTTATTACCGCTTGGGGATGAAAGTAGCTTGAATGATTTGATCCTGATGTGCCCTGATTGGGGATAAGAGAGATGGATAACTGACCAAGTTTCCACTGTGAGTGCCAACTTTACTGGAAAAAGTGAGTTTGAATAAACCCTGTTGGAGAAGAAGATTGTATCGGAGAGCCTGTAGTATTGGGGAGCCAAGTCTCTGTTGGGAAGAGATTACTTGAAGATAACTCCTCGAGGATTACTCTATGGGGATATTGTTGTGAAAACAACTTTGTGGGTAAGATCCCTTGAGATTTCAATTTTCATTGCCCCATGTCACTTGTTGTTGGAAAACATTTTCTTAGCCATATGTGGCCCTTTGCATGGGGAAGTCTATCTTCCCCTGGAGTCGGTAACCTGGTATACTTGATTCTTGAGATTACTGGAATTAGAACTTCGAAGGAGATATTGACCCTGCTGCTAGTAGCTAAATAGATTTTGCTGAGATTTGTGACTAATGCAACATGCCCCAAGTGATAGGCTTGCCTCTCTAACTGTTTTGTGCTTTTGAGATATTCTCAGAATTTTGACTTGATTTCCTCGGATGAATGAGATAATAACATGTCATGCCCCTTGTATATACAATCTTTTGATTGACTGAGTCAGGCGTACGAGACATCTCTGCTTTTCAATGCACTTCTGAAGCAACTTTGTCTGTCGGGAGGACTCTTTGAGATTTGTGCTATCATAAGCAGCATGCCCCAGTATCATGAAATTGGGAACAATGCCCCTGATTGGTCAAAGTTGGTGGTAGTTTCGACTACGTTTGGATGAATTCCCCTGATTGATCAACACTTCTGAGAGAGTCTTTGAGTCTTGACTTGATTGCCCCAGATATATAAATTCTTACTCAAAAGGGTATTCAACCCTTTTTTATGCCCCTGAGGGTGATCAGTGTTTGAGATATTCTCGCTCGAACTCAACGGAGTTCTGAAGACAACTTGTCCCTTGAGAGGATTAAAATTTTCATCTGCAGTTCAAGATGGAAGCTTTCCTGGTGTCAAGTACTTGTTCATATGTAAAGAATGTTTATTATGAGAAATATAATTCTAATGCAAAGTTCATGTTTATCTTGAAGTTTAAAAGAGATTTTTTGGAAAGGATGTCAAAACATCGAGTTTTTTTTTGTGAAAGGTGGTGCGATACCAACTCAAGCGTTTAGCAAAACTCCTAGGAGTCGGTTTACCGTATTCTCGTTTACAGTATGCTTTCGAATTAACCCTGCTTCAATTAGGACTTTTGAGGGTTGTAACGTGGCCAGGTTGATGATTTTTTAGAAAAAAGGATTTTTAGGCTCAAAATTTTATTGGTGCCCACCCCCTTCGTGATGTTCTCCAACCTAAGTTCAGTTAACTTGACGCGAGCATTCATCCTTCAAGAGGAGCTTGAGACGTACGATTGAGGAGTTGATGAGGTGTTTGGACATGGCAGTCACTTACCTTTTATTCTTGGTGTCTGATCACACGATCTTGAATTTATAGACACACGAATTTGCCCCTTTTGTTGAGGATCTTTTTTGTTTCCCTAACTTTTGCCTGGACAAATTCTTTTGAATTCTGAGTTTGAAGTCCAGCGGGATGCCCTAACTTTTGCCTTAGTCATTTATTTTCAAGTTATTGACTTAGTGGACTTTCTTTTCTTTTCTTTTTTTTTAAAATTCGTTCTTTTTAATTTTTTTTTGAGCAAGTCGTATGATCCTGAGACGTCTTTGATTTGTTGGAAAGATTGTGACTGCCTCATTTCTTGGTCGACAAGGGATAGTCGTTGTTGTATCGTCATATTTGACCTCTTATTGCGCGAGAGATGACCATTGCGGTCTCGACTTTTCCTCAACCTTTTGAAGGATAACCATTGTTGTATCCTTATATGCTTGCTCCTGATTAATTTTGAATGCTCAACCAGGTTAACTGAACACTACCCTGCCCTTGGGTTAAATATGAGGGTTTTTCATATAGAAAAGAAACTCCTACTTCAAGGCTCAAAAGGGTTGACAAGGGATTAACCTCCTTATATCTCCAGTGTTTGGGGATTTGAAACAATGCCTGTACATCATCAACAGGGTTTTACTCGAAAGCACACCATTTGAGATTATGAGTATTATGTGTTCGTCATTCTCCCTTCGGAGTTATCATGCTTTATCGTCGAGAGTTTGGCATCACAAGAAAATACAAGCATGTAAGAGCGAGAGCAAATGAATTTTTTTTTCAAGATAAACATATGATATGCATCATTATTATAGTTCAAAAACAAACAAGTATGACATATAAACAGTATTGAATCAAAACAAGAAAGATTACGCATGAACATGCATGGTGATATAGAGATTGTCAACGTTGAGGAGATTTTCTCTGTATGGACTTATTGCTTCAGAAGATCCATTGAGTCGAAAGAGAACTTCAAATATGGCTTTCAGGTACGAATGATGATAACCTTTGTGTCGATCAGGCTTTCTACCTTGTTTCTGAATGACTGACAATCATCGATCGAATGGCCCAGTGCCCCAGAGTGGAAAAGAAACTGAGCATTAGTGTCTAAACCTACTGGACACTTTAGATTACTTTTAGGAAGAAAATTCTGATGAAGTCACACAAGAGTTGTAAGCGTGGAGCTTCAGGGATAGTAAGAATAAAGTAGTAAGAAAATGAGAAGCTTGTCCTTTGGCAACTTTGGTTGCAACGTCGTCTGAAGAATTTTGACTTTTCATATCTGGACGTCCTTCTATAAGAATCAAGCTCACCATATCCAGTGGGTCATAGCCTCTGATTCGGGGTACAATACTTTTGAGTTTGAAGGCATATGGCTAAAGGAAAATAAATCCTCTTGCCCCTTGACAGGAATTGTACCTTTGAGTTTGAATGCATTTGGCTAGAGGAAAATAAATCCTCTTGCCCCTTGACATAAGTTTATTATACTTTCAAGTTTGAAAAGCATCTGGCAAGAGGAAAATAAATCCTCTTGCCCCTTGATAGAAATTTAGGCTCTTGATAGTCCTTCCCTATTACCTGGAAATTATGCGTCATGAATCCCTGGTGTGGACCGTCCTTTCGGGCCATACCCCTCCGTGGGTGGGATACGTGAACTGACTCTTTTTTGTCGATCGGACGCTTTCGCGTCACTTTTTGAAAAAGTTTACAGAGTCGCCACCGACCTTTTATTTTATCCAATGAAGGAAAGGTTTATAAAAGAAACAGAAAAAAGACCTTTGAGAGATTCTGGGTAAGGGGGTAGGTTATACAAAGGGAAGGTGTTAGCACCCTTTGTATCCATGGTTATCCATGGGCTCTTTAGTTTGCTTAGCTCATTTGCTTTACTTTTCAATTGATTCGGAATGCTTTACCTGTGTTTTTGAAATACCTTTGCAAATAGAATTTGTAATGATCCTTGTGCGGATATATACAAATGCTTGTTTATCTTTCGAAAGATGTTTTGAAAAGATCGTTAATTTTGTAATGATCCGTGTTTGGATGTATACAAAATATTGTCTTTTGGAAAATTCGTTTTAAAAAACAACAGTGTATGAGAATTTTGTTTGTTTTGATTTTGAGCAAGCAAACTAGGAGGTCTACCCTGAGTTAGGAGGTCTTTATCCTTGTTCCCTTTAAAAATCTATCCATTCGTCGGATATAAACAAAAGGTTCGATTTTGTACTCGAAACAGTAGAAATGTAACTTTGATTTTGAAAAGAGTGAAAAGGGGTTACCCTAGGAGGTGCAAATGTGATTGTGATTGAATTCAGATATTTATCTTTGAAGTTAGTGATCTGACGGTTCAGTTTTATCTTTGACATACACGCAGTTTATATGGGTGCTGGAAATTAAAATGCGGAAATGTAAAGTGCAGAAAGTAAACCTACGCTATTACATCGATTGTGCGGGAAATGTAAACTAGCCTATTTACATGAATTTGACATCCTATACATTTATCTAGGAATTTTAAATTGCAAGAAATAAAAGGCATATTTTTGTATTTTTGTGATTTATTTTAAATATAATTAATGCATTATTAATTAATTTAAAATAAAGAAAAGACGGAAATATGATTAAACCTAGCAAATAAGTTTAAAAATATGTACAAAATGTTTGTTAATTGATTTTAGAACAAAACTAATTTTTTTGGAATTTTTGAAATTTGTTTTTGGATATTTTAAGTTAATCAAAACATAATTATGCAAATAATTACACAAATAATTAAAACTTAAAGAGAAAATTATCCTAAATATGTACAAAATTAGTTTATGATATATAAACAATATTTAACACAAAGAACAATTTTTTTTATGATTTTTTGACTAATTAAAATAATTAATAAGCAAATATACAAATACATACTAATTAATTATGAAAAATATTGAAATTTTGAAGAAAAATAAAATATTTTTGTTTCATAAAATAATATATTATTTTAGAAGTTTAAAATATTTTTTGTGGAATTTTTGGAAGTTTTTAACTATTTTTAATTAATTTATCAAAGAAACTAAAATAAAAATAGAAAATAAAATTAAAAATATAAGGATACTGATCTGGTGTGGCAATTAATGAAGGAGCATGGTGAGCTTGCATGTGTGAGGCGTTGGATTGGCTTTGAGATTGATCCAAGGGCACAGATTTGTAGGTGCATGGTATGATGGTGTACACTGAATCCAAGGGGATTCAAAGTCTTTGCAGGGGCCCACGCTGGATTGACCAGCGAATAAGATTTGAGGGAAGGGCCACCTTGGCGCGCTGAAAAGTCAGACGAACCACGCTTGGACGCGTGGTCGTCTTCAACCTCCAGAAGTGAGGTTTTCAGCTTCAAATAGCGGGGGTTTTTAACCTCCCCTATTTGGACGTTAAAATTCCAGTTTTTTAACAACCTATGAACCTGCAAAAAATACGAGTTAGCAATAGAAACAAGTGACCCAGATCCACTAATTAGAGTGTCCTGAATCCAAATATGTCATTTGTTTTAAGGTTTGAAGCTCCTAGCTATGGATACGAAGAAGATGAAGCTTAAACACTCATGGACTCGTTTTAATGGTGGAGCCTGATCCTCACGTTGGAACACTCATGCTAAGGCCCAGATCACACATATAGGTCCCCATAAGGATGTTAGGGTGGTTAGTTTGCAGTGAAATTAGTTGCATATACAAAAACGAAAATAAAACTCATATGTACATGAAGAGCTTTAAGTGCTTTATACGACTCTCATATGTCTATATTTAGAGCTCAATCTTACTCTATAATGTTTGAGGAGATGATTAGAAGTGTTTATTGGTATTGATATTGATTGGAAATTTGAATTTGAAAATTACAAAGTATATGCAAATTTTGAGAATTTTTGTGATATTTCTTGCTATACTCTTGCCCTATTTCGTGTGTCCCCCTTTTTTGCTGAAGTATGATGCTTCTTTTATAGCCCAAAGTTGCTTGGAACTCAAGCTAAGAAGCTTTGTTGTCTTTGTTGAAAGTTTGATTTTTAAAATATTAAAAATCTTTGAATTGTTGACCAAGCTTGACTCCATTCAATGCTCTTGTCTTGCTCTTCAATTCTTGCAGAAAAAATGAAGATTCCTTGAAGTGAGTCATACTTGGAGGCCAAGCAACCATTATCCATGCATTTTCCTTTTAATTTTAATCTTAAAGTAAGATAAAATTATGCAAAAAATGGCCAATAAAGATGTGGGCTTTGTCTTGGTCGTGGGAGGCCCATAGTAACATGGCAAAGATGTTTGGACCATAAAAACTTGGACTCATTTGGAAAAAAAACATTTTTGAGCAATGTTGATTTCATGCATTTTCCCAAAATTTAGCCAACTTCAACAAGGTGTAAATCCTTCAATTTTTGTCATATGAAGGAGATCTTGCACTTTTTGGAAACCTCAAAGAGTCCTCTAACCAATGTCTTTGGTCTCATATCAAAATGATTTTTGGTTCTCCTTGTGTGTCCATTTGAAAAAAGTGTCTTTTTGTTGACTTTGAAAATGACCTGTAATGTCTTTGGCCATATTTTTCAAATGGTGAATGCTATGACCATGGGATCAATTGCATTTGAAAGATAATTGAATTTCCTTCAAAATGAGCTTTGGTTGACATTTTTTGGATGAAGGATGAGAGAGTTATGATCAGTCAAAGTTGAGTTGACTTTTCAGGCAAAAACCCTAATTTTGAATCTTAGGGTTTTGTTGATTTTTGATCTTTCCTTGATGAATTGTGATCATCCAATGATCAAATGTTGAATCCTTTGACAAAATATGGACTTTGACAAAAAATTTCATTTTTGACTGTCAGTTGACTTTTTTGGTCAAACGGGTCGTCTGTTGACTGTTTGAGCTGCTGACGGTGCGTCTGAGTGAATTGAAGTTTGAAAATTTGTATGATGGTACTTTGAGATGTATGGATGTATATGAAATCCATTTGAGCTCTCAAAACTTGTTGCTCCTGTTAAAACAAGAAAAACCCTGATTAGGGACTGTCTGTATAGGAGGCAGTTAAGCGTACCTGATTTTTGTGCAGTGTTGAGTTTCTGCTAATCGCGTGATATTCAGAAGACTTCTAACACAAAAATCTTGGAAATTTGAATTGTGAATGATTGATTTGATTGATTGTACAAATCACTGTGAATTGTACTGTCTGCAGTTTGTCTGTCAACCGACTGTTCGTGTACAGTATAGTGTGAGTTTCCTGCTTCTGCGCCTGCAAAAAGAGTTAACTCTGCATGATTGTGTTAGTACTATTTATCTGTAAATAAATAAATAGTATTTGTGAAGTAAAGAACAGTATTTGGCGTTTGCGTAAGAATAAATTCCACTGTAAGCCAAGTTACTGTGTAAGAAAAATTCTGAAAACCAAGTTCTTCATATGTCAGGATATTTTGAAAAAATCCATGTTTATATGAGACTCTTAATTTTCATATTGAAACTTTCCTGAAAAAAGAAGTGGGCAAATTTTGGGGTATAACAGTTGCCCCTATTCAATCTTCTTAAACCTGAAGAGATTGTCTGAAATCTGAGGGTAGAAGATGATTGAATAAATAGATGCCCTGAAAATTTGCACTTACCTTGATCAGCAGAGATGTTGGAAGTTGCATTTGAATGTTGTCTGTGAAATATTGTTGGCAGATTGAAACATTACCTGAGATGGGCTTTCGGATGCCACCTGGACAATGTGTTGATGGTTTGTTCATCAGAATGAATCTGTTGATTATATCTTGATGAAGGATTTGAAAGTTGATCATTGTGGAACCGTTTGAGGTATCACTTTAGATCTGCAATGTTAGATCGTTCTGGAACCGTCTGAGGTTTCGCCTTAGATCTGAAATGCTAGATCGTTCTGGAACCGTCGGAGGTATCGCCTTAGATCTGAAATGCTAGATCGTTCTGGAACCGTCTGAGGTATCGCCTTAGACTAGCAATGTTAGATGATAAATGAGTTGAGAATGAGAGTTCTTCAGAGTGAATCTTTGGTTTGATTGTATCTGAAAGGACTGCTTGTCTGAATAAGATTCAGGATGAACACTGCATGTGAGTGAGAACATCTTTGCTGAAGACATCTGTCTACCTGAAAAATCAAGTTAATAATATGCGATGTCTATGATGCATGTATGATATGAGATCCTCGAGCTAGAGGAGAAATATGCAAGTTATGTTGTGTATGAATATGCGTATGATGCATGATTGTGAATGTGAATATGAGTGTGAATGTGATGCATGGTTTATGCAGCTTAGAGCGTGTCAAGCTCCTGATTGGGAAAATAAATCCCAGCTTAGTCGTCAAGAAATGAAGGCATTGTGATTGGGAAAATAAATCCCTGCTAGCCATTTGGAAGTGAAGGCATCGTGGTTGTTGATGATCTTCTGTCTCGCTTGAGTACCCTGGGTTGGGGAAATTCTTTGAGAACCAGGATGTTCTATTGAAGGATCTTTGATTACTGCTCGGGGATGAACAGTAGTTTTGAGAGTTCGGACTGTGACGCCCTTTGGAGTGGGAATGAGGAAGATGCATAATCCTCCGATGCACTATCTGACCAAGTTTGGGTGCGGAGATCACACCTTCTGAAGACAGTAATCTGGAACAACCCTGCTGGGGAATAAGACTTCTTTCGAAAGAAAAATCTTTTTGAGGGATTTGTTGAGGAATGTGTCTCCATTGGGGAAACTTCCTTCTGATGCTGGTTTAGGATAATGTCCAAATAATTGGGACATGTCCGGAATGCTATTCCTGTTTTTCCTGGTAAACATCAATCATATTCAAATGCATATGTTCATTCAAAATATCATTGGGATGCTCGCGTATTCAAAACAGAAAAAATGAAAATGTTAGTTATAAGCTGCATTGATTTTTGAAAAGGTGCCGTGATAGGCGGATTAGTATAGGGAGACAACAATCCTAGAAGTAGGAAATTGTCAGAAAGTTTTGAAAAGTATTTATGAAAAGAAATAGCTATGTGAGAACGATCCAGTCAAGTTTCAATTCTGCTATTGCCAATCTGTCTTCGAGCATCTCATCCCTCACTTGTTGGAAGAAAGTGATTGGACTGATCGGTGTCTTTGAGGTGTTGAACCTTGTCGGTGAGTAGGCAGCTGAGCGGGACATAGTTGTATGCTTTATTCCCTAATTTTTGCCTAGGCTGCCCTTTCAGGTTTTCAGCCTACCGGGATTGTATTTGTTTTGTCTCTAATTTTTGCCTGGATCGCCCTTTCGGGTTTTCAATCCACCGAGACGCTCATTTTTGCCTAAGTTGCCCTTTCAGGTTTTCAACTTAGCGAGCTGTATTTTTTTTTTTTTTTTTTTTTTTTTTTAAGCAAAGTACTTTTTGACTATGTCCGCATTCACAGGGTGTGGGAAATCCTCGCCATCCATGGTGGTAAGCAACATGGCACCGCCGGAGAATATTTTCTTGATTATGAATGGTCCCTCGTAGGTGGGGGTCCATTTGCCTCTGGGATCACCTTGTGGTAAGATGATGCGTTTGATAACCAAGCCACCAGTTTGGTATGCTTGACTTTTGACTTTCTTGTTGAATGCTTTGATCATGCGCTTTTGGTATAGCTGGCCATGACAGATAGCTGCAAGTCTTTTCTCATCGATCAAGTGTATTTGGTCGAATCGAGTTTGAATCCAATCGTCTTCGTCTAGATCGGCTTCTTTCATGATCCTTAAGGAAGGAATCTGGATTTCGATTGGGAGAACTGCTTCCATACCGTAGACTAACGAGAATGGAGTTGCCCCTGTTGAAGTACGCGCAGATGTGCGATAACCATGAAGAGCAAAAGGTAACATCTCATGCCAGTCTTTGTAGGTTACTGTCATCTTTTGTATGATTTTCTTGATGTTTTTGTTGGCGGCTTCGACAGCGCCGTTCATCTTTGGTCGATATGGAGAAGAATTATGATGTTTGATCTGGAACTGCGTGCAGAGTTCAGTAATCATTTTGTTGTTTAGATTCGTGCCATTGTCAGTGATGATCCTTTCGGGGATGCCGTACCGACAAATGAGATTGTGCTTGATAAACCTGGCTACCACATTCTTGGTGACAGAAGCATATGAAGCTGCCTCTACCCACTTTGTGAAGTAGTCAATAGCGACCAGGATAAAGCGATGTCCGTTGGAAGCAGTAGGTTTGATTTCTCCAATCATATCAATACCCCACATTGCGAAAGGCCAAGGAGCCGTCAGAACGTTTAATGGAACTGGAGGTACATGCACTTTGTCGGCATATATCTGGCATTTGTGACAAGTTTTGGAATGATGATGGCAATCTGTCTCCATGGTAGACCAGTAGTAACCTGCTCTCAAGATCTTTTTAGCCATTGTATGTCCGTTGGAATGAGTACCGAAGGTACCATTGTGTATGTCTTCCATGATTTGTTCTGCTTCCTTCTTGTTTACGCAACGAAGTAAAGTCGAGTCATGGTTGCGCTTGTACAAAGTTCCATTGCTTAGGAAGAATTTGGAGGCAAATCTCCTTAGAAACTTTCTGTCGTTAATAGATGCTCCTTCAGGGTACTCCTGGGTTTCGAGATACCTTTGTATTTCATGGAACCATGATTTGTCTTCCATTTGTTTGGTATCGATCTCATTGCAATAGGCTGGTTCGTCTTGCCTGTAAATGGTGATCATAGGAGCTTCGTCGTCCCAATTGACTTTGAACATGGATGACATGGTAGCTAAGGCATCAGCTAGTTGATTTTCTTCGCGTGGGATGTGTTCGAAAGTGATCTCCTCGAAGTAAGGAATCAAACTCAACACATGTTCTTTGTATGGAATTAGATTTGGGTGCTTTGTGTCCCATTCCCCTTTGACTTGGTAGATTACCAAGGCCGAGTCTCCGTAGACTTCAAGGAATTTGATTTTTAGATCAATTGCAGCTTTGAGACCCAGAATGCATGCTTCGTATTCGGCTATATTGTTGGTGCAATTGAAACACAATCTGGCGGTGAAGGGTGTATGACCTCCTGTGGGGGAAATGATCACAGCTCCGATGCCATTGCCGAGCGCATTAGAAGCTCCGTCAAAAACCATAGTCCATCGGGATCCTGG
Organism: Vicia villosa; assembly: GCF_029867415.1. Classification (NCBI taxonomy): domain Eukaryota; kingdom Viridiplantae; phylum Streptophyta; class Magnoliopsida; order Fabales; family Fabaceae; genus Vicia; species Vicia villosa. Next base: position 52,799,081 of record NC_081180.1, read on the forward strand.
TTGTTTGTAGTCATTGACTAGCATAATGTCTTCGTCTGGGAAGTCAAAGTTCAATGCCTGATAATCATCTACTGCTTGATGAGCTAAATGATCAGCTACCACACTTCCTTTGATTGCTTTTTGCGAAGTGTATTGAATGTCATATTCTGTTAGGATCATTTGCCATCTTGCAATCCTTCCAGAGAGAGCAGGTTTTTCGAACACGTATTTGATTGGATCCATCTTGGAGATCAGGAAAGTGGTGTGATTTAGCATATACTGTCTTAGTCGGCGAGCCGCCCATGCTAAGGCACAGCAAGTTTTTTCGAGTAGTGAGTATCTTGTTTCACAATCGGTAAACTTTTTGCTAAGATAGTAGATTGCGTGCTCCTTTCGACCGGAATCGTCATGTTGTCCGAGTACACACCCCATTGAATCTTCTAACACAGTTAGGTACATTATCAGAGGTCTGCCTTCCACAGGAGGTAACAAGATTGGCGGTTTTTGAAGGTATTCTTTGATTTTATCAAAGGCTAACTGGCATTTGTCATTCCATCTTTCCACTTGATCTTTCTTCAGTAATTTGAAGATTGGCACACAAGTAGGAGTCATATGGGCAATGAATCTGGCTATGTAGTTTAGACGTCCCAAGAATCCTCTGACTTGTTTCTCGGTACGGGGTATAGGCATTTCTTGAATGGCTTTGACCTTGGCAGGATCAACCTCAATACCTTTACTGCTGACGATGAAACCTAAGAGTTTACCGGATCTTACTCCAAAGGTACACTTGTTCGGGTTCAGTCGCAATCTGTATTTCTTGAGTCTGTCAAACAGCTTGTGTAAATGACTCAAATGTTCTTCTTCGGTGTTGGATTTTGCGATCATGTCATCGACATACACCTCTATTTCCTGATGAATCATATCATGAAATAGTGTTACCATTGCTCGTTGGTAGGTAGCTCCAGCATTTTTTAGACCAAAGGGCATTACTTTGTAACAAAAGGTTCCCCAGGGAGTTGTGAAGGTTGTTTTTTCCATGTCTTCGGGTGCCATCTTGATTTGATTGTACCCTGAGAATCCGTCCATAAAGGAGAATACCTTGCATTGTGCGGTATTGTCAACTAGTACATCGATGTGCGGTAAAGGGAAATCATCTTTAGGGCTTGCCCGGTTCAGATCTCTGTAGTCTACACACATTCTGACTTTCCCGTCTTTTTTGGGTACAGGCACGATGTTAGCTATCCAAGGAGGATAACTTACAACTTTTAGGAATCCGGCATTGAATTGTTTTTCAACCTCGTCTTTGATCTTTTTTGACATATCAGGCTTACTCCTTCGCAGTCTCTGTTTGACCGGAGTGCTTCCTTCTTTGATTGGCAGGCGATGAACTACAATGTCCGTGTCAAGGCCAGGCATATCTTGATAAGACCAGGCGAATATCTCGGCGTAGTCTTGCAACAATTGAATCAGTCTTTGCTTGACACTGTTTTCTAAGTCAGCCCCAATTCTGACCTCTTTCTTTTCTTCGTCACTGCCCAAGTTGATGACCTCAATCGGCTCCTCATGAGGCTGTATGGCTTTTTCTTCTTGTTCTAGAAGTCTTGCAATTTCTCTTGGCACTTCACAATCTTCCTCACTTTCGTCCTCAGTTTGGTAGATCGGATTTTCAAAGTCATGACGGGCAATAGCAGAGTCGTTATTGACTGGATCCAGCGTGTATGTGAATCTGCATGGTAGATATGTGAGTGTGTATGAAGAGAAAAACATAGCTATTTGAAAGCGAATAAAGAAAGAAAAAGGATCACAAAATTTTGAACATGCAAGCATCCCATGATTTTATTGAATGCACATAATCATGATATGACAAACCCTTTTTGTAGAAGGACCGTTGTGCTAAGGCACACGGCTTTCAAGCTCATGGTTCGATTGTTCAGGAACCACTTTTATCTTTGCACAATATACACAAAGAAAACAGGAAATGGCATTTACTCCTGATCAAAGGAGATCACATCCTCTGCTTTCCAGTTGTTCAATCCACCGTTGTTAGCAGGGAGCACCCAGCTGTTCCAGTTGCAGTTGTTCTTTTCGTCTTCCGTAGCATTGATTCCGCTAGTGGGAAAATGCGTAGGTAATTCTTCAGGATAAGTTGGATGATTTGTTGGATATGAGAATCCAGGTGGAGGTCCCTCTATTGGCTGAGCGAGATGCTCGATAAGGCCGTCCCATGCAGTAGGAATGATGTTTTGAATAGAGACTTGTGCATCCTGATAAGGAGTGTACTGTGACAGAAAATAACCTTCGTTGTTTGGCATCTTCCTGGCTTCTTCAAGAGCGAAGTTGTCGTCGTACTGTTCGTCCCATCCAGTCGGGACAATGTCTTTGATGGGAGTTGAAAAGCTCGGAGGAGCGGAATATTTCACCATATAGTCGTATTTGCCGCTGGGTTCTCCTAGCGTGTCCCATACTTCTTTGGGTGGATTTTGATATTGCTGAGTGACGGGACTTGTGATACTTCCGTCATTTTGATTACCCTCTTCTGTTGGAGTAAGATCTTCCAGAGCAATGTAAGAATTCTGAGGTGTGATATACTGGTAGTTGTAACCGTCATTTGGTCCTCCCACAGCATCCCACATTCCCATGGTAATGGGTGGAATTTCGTCTGGATATGGCTGAATGATGTGGTTCAAGTATGTCCCTTCATCATCAATGGCGTTTACTTCTTGGCTGGCGAAGTGTGATATTAACCCTTCAGAGCGAGGATTTTGATCATTCTTTTGATTTTCACCATTATAGCCCAGACCTAGCTTGTCGGACTTGTAGGGTATATCAGGGAGTTGTCCCCATACTGTGCGATCACCCTGTTCAATCATGGCTTTGGCATCTTTGAGAGAAGCCATAGTTGTAGCTGGAGTAGCAGGAATATGCTTGGTGGTAGAGATATCTGGAGATACAACCTCAAAAGCTTGATACGGAGTTTCGATGGATTCGCCCTCCATCTCAACATACTTGTCGTTGCTCAAGTGACTGACCATATATTCTTCTTCGCCATAGACTGTGACAACCTTTCCTTTTACTGGGTATTTTAACTTCTGATGCAGGGTAGAAGTTACAGCGTTTGCCCCATGTATCCAAGGGCGTCCTAGTAAACAGGAGTATGTTGGAAGAACGTCTATTACGGAAAAGATAACATCGAAAGTTTGAGAGCCCACTCTGATTGGGAGCTTAACTTCTCCGTACACCGTTCTTGTTGACCCATCGAAGGCTCTTACAACCACATCACTTGGTTGTAGCACAACTCCTTTGAAGTCAAGTTTTTCCAGTATTACCTTTGGTAACACGTTTAGAGAGGAACCATTGTCTATTAGCACATGAGACAGAGTGGTGCCGTTGCATTCGATAGAGATGTGCAGGGCCTTGTTGTGATTTCTTCCAGCAGGAGTTAGATCCACATCAGAGAAACCAAGACCATTGGGCACTGTAAGACTGGCGACACAATTCTCAAATTGGTCGATTGGGATTTCTTGAGGCACATGCGCAGCTTGAAGGAACTTCATTAGAGCTTTAGCATGAGCTTCTGAATATTTTAGCAGAGATAACATTGAGATTTTTGAAGCAGTATGCCCCAGTTGTTCGACAATATTGTAATCACTTTTGCAGATGATTTTCAATATTTCGTCCATCTCTTGCTTTGATGGATCCTCAGCAGTGATCTCTACCGGATTTTGAACTGGTTCGATCAGTGGCTCTTTGCCTCGAGTGTTGATATCTGGAATAGGAATTGGAACCTGGATTGGACTAGCAGCAATATTTGGAGAAATTTCTGGTGAAAAGATTCTTCCACTTCTCGTGATCTTGCTAGTGCCTGCAATGTTACTTACAGCTGAAGTAGTTAGTGTTGCGTCCTCTTTAGTCGAGGGATCCTGCTTAACTCCATGAATGTAAACATTAGTGTCATATCCCCATGGGACAGCTTTGTCTGAGGAGTATGGAAATGGAGTTGGTCTAGCAATGACTACTGATGCCACTTTGAGTGTAGCAGAAAGTTTGAATGGAGCCTTGGTAGAGATTTTGAATGGTAAGCTGGAGATCACTGAGACGTCTTCCATTCTTATCCCGTTGGCAAAGACTTTGCCCAACATGTCCATAGAAGGGAGCCTCTCAAACATAATGATACGGCGATCCATGTGTTTTTGAATTCCCATCTTTAGATTTTCACAACCATTGGGTTGGCGTGAGCAATAAAAGCAGTCGGGATCACAACCTGGAAAGTAACCAGCTTGGATGAACTTTCTTTTGACTTCGAGGAGTGGAATTGATACTTCGTTCACATCATAAATGTAAACTGTGTCTATGATAGCATTAACAGTTTTGTCATGCTTTGGCATAGGTGCTGTGATGACATTTGGAGTTTCTGGAGGATCGAACTCAATTTCTCCAGCATCTATCATGTCTTGGATTTTATTTTTCAGGGCCCAGCAGTGATCTGCGTCATGTCCTGGACAGTTTGAATGATAGGCACATGTTGCATCAGGGCGATAATTCAGAGAAGAAGTATTGACATTCTTCGGAGGACCCCTTAATGTGATCAGATCCGCTTTAAGCAAGTGCTGCAATGCCTGAGAGATTGGCATGTTGATTTTGGTGAAAGTTCTTCTTGGTGCATCTGGTCGATGCGTATATTTTGGCTGTTGATCTTTTTGAGGTGCAGATGCGGAGATCATAACTGCCCCTACAGATTGATGCTGATCACTTTTGTGACTTGTCTGAATTTGCGCTGTATTGACCTCATTTCTGATGGGCCTTTTTGTAGTACCAGAGGAGGATCCTACTTGAATTTTTCCATTTCGAATGCCACTTTCGACACGTTCTCCGGTCAGTATTAGGTCAGTGAAACCTGATGATGAACTTCCCAGCAAATGGCTATAGAATGGGCCAGTTAAAGTGCCCATGAACATGTCGACTAGTTCGCGATCAGATAAGGGTGGTTGAACCCTTCCAGCCATATCTCTCCACTTTTGTGCATACTCTTTGAAACTTTCTTTTGGTCCCATAGACATGCCTCGCAATTGAGTACGAGTGGGTGTAAGATCAGCATTGTATTGGTACTGTTTGTAAAAAGCAGCAGCTAATTCTTCCCAAGTATGAACCTTGGTATTTTCTAGCTGGTAGTACCATTCGAGTTGTGTACCTGACAGACTTTCTTGGAAAAAGTGAATCCACAATTTGTTATCTGTTGTATGAGGTTGTATCTTCCTCACATAAGATCTCAAATGTAGTTTTGGACAAGAAACTCCATCATACTTTGCAAAGGTTGGAACTTTGAATTTTGGAGGGATGACAACATCCGACACGAGTCCCAGATCATTGAAATCTAAGCCAGGTATTTTTTGTATTTCCATAGCTTTCATACGATCCTCCAACTGTTGGTATTTGTCATCATCCTGTTCGTCTCCAGAATGATCTTCTTCTTCATTTGAAGAGAGAGAGGGTTTAGCAGAACCCTGGTTGCTTTGATTATCTTCTTGTTCACCATCACCGACTATTTCAGGGATTGGTGGCTTTTTGATCTTTTTGACAGGGATCTTGATCTTCCTTCTCAGGTAACTCAAGCCTGCAGATTCTTTGGGCTTCTTCTTCTTCTTGAGTATCAGGGCTTTCAGCTCTTGTTGCCCCTTTGCCAGTTCCAGAATTGCCACTTGAACTTGGGCATTCTGTACTTCGAGATTCTTGATGCTTGCCTCAGATTCCATCTCTTCTGACTGAAATAAACAGCGAAGAGATGAGAAACCCGTCATGAGAACCTGTTATGAAATGTGTATGACTGGATGCCATGTATGCAATGTGTATGCAATGTATATGAATGCAATGTATGAAATGCAATGTATGAAATGCAATGTGTATGCAATGCATGTGAATGCATGTGTGCAATGTTTTCAAGGATCATAGAGTCTAGATTTGTTAAAGAAGCAACAAACGTTAGTTAATCAATTTATTCTTTTTTCTTTGCCTCATTTGGGCTTACAAGACAGAAAATAAAATAAATGATCTTTCAGGTCTCCCGTGGGCGCTTTTTCTTTGTCCCCAGGAATGCGTTGATTCTTTGTTCTTCTTGAAGCTGTCTGGTGAGCTCGAATAGCCTTCTCTCATAGTCCTGACAGTGTTCTTTGAAGGTGTCTCTTTCCTCTTTGAGTTGAACCCAGGATTTTTGCAACTCTTCCAAGTCAGTTGGCATATCCGGGTGTAGAATAACTTGAGGTTCGTAACCTTCGACTTCTGATTCGATAGTCACAGGTAGAACAGCGGGATAGGGCATCATGAGTTTTTGAGCATGAGTACGCACCCATCTGAGGTAAAGTTCCATAGGAATAGAATTCCATTGCCCCAGAGTTTTGCTTTCTATTCTATAGACACTGTCCCAAGCCTGTATGAATCTTCGTCGGTGTCTGTGAGAATCATTCTCGTAATCAAACACAATGCCACGGATAATCATGTCATGAGGACCGTTGCTTCTTGCATATCCGAATTGGCGTAGAGCTAGAGAGGGATTGTAAGTGATACCTCCTTTAATGCCAAGGAGTGGCACATTAGGGTATTCTCCACAATGATCAATGATAGTAATGTCTCTTTGAAAGAAGTTGTTCCATCGGATATCTGAATGAGATAAAGACATGATTCTGTAAGACCATTGTGCTCTTTGTTCATTTCTCAGTACTGATCGGGGAAGATGACATGTAAACCACCTAGCCAGCAGTGGTATACAGCACATGAGAGTTCCTCGCTTCTTCGTGGTACGAGTGTGTAGAGAGTGTAGGATGTCTCCCAGCAATGTTGGTACCGGGTTGCGAATTAGGAAAAGGTTGATGATGTGTACACTTATGAACTGGTCGGAATTAGGGAACAAAACCAACCCATAGATCAAAAGAGCCATAACTTCTTCAAAAGCTGGATAACTTTTGTTTTCTAGCAGTAGTCGAGCCTTTTCCAGTAAGAATTTGGCAAGCAAACCCTCAACTCCACTCTTTGTTTCCCAATTGGATTTGATTTCTGACTTTTGCAGATGTAAAGCAGCAGCAATGACTTCAGGTTTTGGTTTTCTTTCTAAACCAGTGAAAGGTAATTGATCTCGGATTGGTAATCCAATTAATTCAGAGAATTCTTCCAAAGTGGGTACCAACTGGTAATCAGGAAATGTGAAGCAATGATGTTCAGGGTCGAAGAACTGGAACAGGACCCGTATCATGTCTTCTTCAAACTTTGAGGTAACCAAATGGAGTAGGTGACCATGCTTTTCAGTGAATTGAGCATTCCTGGGGAATTCTGCTACCAAGACTTTGAGTTCAGATGGCACCGTTGAGATATTGATTCGGATGTAATCTCTGGTGGCGGGAGCCATTACCTGCAAAAACAAAAGTAAACTCTTTGATCCTTGAAATGTGTAGTGAAAAATGATGTGTTTATGATGCAAACATGTGGCACACAAAAACAAATCAAACAATAGCCTTAGGTTTAAAGGCTTGCATGAGGTTGATAGGTGATACCCTCCCCTCTGAAGTTGAGTTGGTTGAAAACCTGTCCTAGAATAGTATTCGGGTTCTATGATCCTTGGAGACAACATCTCAATACGGCGCTCGGACGGCCGATCAAGAATATTCCTCGAGGATAACTAGCTTCGATCAATTTCAAAGCTAGCCACTTAATAGGCCACAAGTCAAGTTCAACTAAAAGGTTCTAAGACAAATTAGTGTTAATGACACTTCGGAAGCCTAATATACTCCTTGATCGCTTTCAAGGGACATCAGTATAAACCAAAGTATCACACTAACGATGACTACCAGATCAACCGTATCGGTACATGCCGTACAGTTTCCTTGGTCTATTGTCATATACTTAAGGTATCTCGAGATTCGGGTTAGAATCTTTCACACAAGCAAAGTACCCAAGCAAACCTGTGAAAAGTAAAGCAATCAGATCAAACAATTGAAAACATCGAAATGATCTATACTCTAAAGGTAACCCCTTTTGAAAACATTTTGAATTTGTATTCCCCAGCAGAGTCGCCAGTTCTGTGGACCGTCCTTTCGGGCCATACCCCTCCGTGGGTGGGATACGTGAACTGACTCTTTTTTGTCGATCGGACGCTTTCGCGTCACTTTTGAAAAAGTTTACAGAGTCGCCACCGACCTTTTATTTTATCCAATGAAGGAAAGGTTTATAAAAGAAACAGAAAAAAGACCTTTGAGAGATTCTGGGTAAGGGGGTAGGTTATACAAAGGGAAGGTGTTAGCACCCTTTGTATCCATGGTTATCCATGGGCTCTTTAGTTTGCTTAGCTCATTTGCTTTACTTTTCAATTGATTCGGAATGCTTTACCTGTGTTTTTGAAATACCTTTGTGTTATACCCCAAAATTTGCCCACTTCTTTTTTCAGGAAAAGTTTCAATATGAAAATTAAGAGTCTCATATAAACATGGATTTTTTCAAAATATCCTGACATATGAAGAACTTGGTTTTCAGAATTTTTCTTACACAGTAACTTGGCTTACAGTGGAATTTATTCTTACGCAAACGCCAAATACTGTTCTTTACTTCACAAATACTATTTATTTATTTACAGATAAATAGTACTAACACAATCATGCAGAGTTAACTCTTTTTGCAGGCGCAGAAGCAGGAAACTCACACTATACTGTACACGAACAGTCGGTTGACAGACAAACTGCAGACAGTACAATTCACAGTGATTTGTACAATCAATCAAATCAATCATTCACAATTCAAATTTCCAAGATTTTTGTGTTAGAAGTCTTCTGAATATCACATGATTAGCAGAAACTCAACACTGCACAAAAATCAGGTACGCTTAACTGCCTCCTATACAGACAGTCCCTAATCAGGGTTTTTCTTGTTTTAACAGGAGCAACAAGTTTTGAGAGCTCAAATGGATTTCATATACATCCATACATCTCAAAGTACCATCATACAAATTTTCAAACTTCAATTCACTCAGACGCACCGTCAGCAGCTCAAACAGTCAACAGACGACCCGTTTGACCAAAAAAGTCAACTGACAGTCAAAAATGAAATTTTTTGTCAAAGTCCATATTTTGTCAAAGGATTCAACATTTGATCATTGGATGATCACAATTCATCAAGGAAAGATCAAAAATCAACAAAACCCTAAGATTCAAAATTAGGGTTTTTGCCTGAAAAGTCAACTCAACTTTGACTGATCATAACTCTCTCATCCTTCATCCAAAAAATGTCAACCAAAGCTCATTTTGAAGGAAATTCAATTATCTTTCAAATGCAATTGATCCCATGGTCATAGCATTCACCATTTGAAAAATATGGCCAAAGACATTACAGGTCATTTTCAAAGTCAACAAAAAGACACTTTTTTCAAATGGACACACAAGGAGAACCAAAAATCATTTTGATATGAGACCAAAGACATTGGTTAGAGGACTCTTTGAGGTTTCCAAAAAGTGCAAGATCTCCTTCATATGACAAAAATTGAAGGATTTACACCTTGTTGAAGTTGGCTAAATTTTGGGAAAATGCATGAAATCAACATTGCTCAAAAATGTTTTTTTTCCAAATGAGTCCAAGTTTTTATGGTCCAAACATCTTTGCCATGTTACTATGGGCCTCCCACGACCAAGACAAAGCCCACATCTTTATTGGCCATTTTTTGCATAATTTTATCTTACTTTAAGATTAAAATTAAAAGGAAAATGCATGGATAATGGTTGCTTGGCCTCCAAGTATGACTCACTTCAAGGAATCTTCATTTTTTCTGCAAGAATTGAAGAGCAAGACAAGAGCATTGAATGGAGTCAAGCTTGGTCAACAATTCAAAGATTTTTAATATTTTAAAAATCAAACTTTCAACAAAGACAACAAAGCTTCTTAGCTTGAGTTCCAAGCAACTTTGGGCTATAAAAGAAGCATCATACTTCAGCAAAAGGGGGGACAGACGGGGGACACACGAAATAGGGCAAGAGTATAGCAAGAAATATCACAAAAATTCTCAAAATTTGCATATACTTTGTAATTTTCAAATTCAAATTTCCAATCAATATCAATACCAATAAACACTTCTAATCATCTCCTCAAACATTATAGAGTAAGATTGAGCTCTAAATATAGACATATGAGAGTCGTATAAAGCACTTAAAGCTCTTCATGTACATATGAGTTTTATTTTCGTTTTTGTATATGCAACTAATTTCACTGCAAACTAACCACCCTAACATCCTTATGGGGACCTATATGTGTGATCTGGGCCTTAGCATGAGTGTTCCAACGTGAGGATCAGGCTCCACCATTAAAACGAGTCCATGAGTGTTTAAGCTTCATCTTCTTCGTATCCATAGCTAGGAGCTTCAAACCTTAAAACAAATGACATATTTGGATTCAGGACACTCTAATTAGTGGATCTGGGTCACTTGTTTCTATTGCTAACTCGTATTTTTTGCAGGTTCATAGGTTGTTAAAAAACTGGAATTTTAACGTCCAAATAGGGGAGGTTAAAAACCCCCGCTATTTGAAGCTGAAAACCTCACTTCTGGAGGTTGAAGACGACCACGCGTCCAAGCGTGGTTCGTCTGACTTTTCAGCGCGCCAAGGTGGCCCTTCCCTCAAATCTTATTCGCTGGTCAATCCAGCGTGGGCCCCTGCAAAGACTTTGAATCCCCTTGGATTCAGTGTACACCATCATACCATGCACCTACAAATCTGTGCCCTTGGATCAATCTCAAAGCCAATCCAACGCCTCACACATGCAAGCTCACCATGC